>NW_021835337.1:0-50752 GCF_006345805.1 Octopus sinensis | reverse complement strand
TATAATGATAATGATAATAATAATAATAATAATAATAATAATAATAATAATAATAATAATAATAATATCGAAAAATACCTTAGGAATGAAAACCCAGGTTCGAAATTTCCCCAAGACACCTGATGAAGGCTAGAGGGTAATATCAGCCGAAACGTTGTGTTAACAACAAACAAGATGAGGACAAATATCCGTCAAATGTAAATAATGTAAATAACGTACATAATTCCTCATCTCTGAAAAATAGAACTGTAAGTTAATTGTGTGCAGGGGAAATATGAGCAGGGAATTTCCAAAGGAGAAGAAAGGCTGAGTCATCGTGATACTACACACGAGCAGAAAGTTCCAAGGGGTATGGACATATCGTGTGTGTGCTAGGTGAGATACAGGAAAAAATATGAGAAGGGTAATTTAACCCTTGTCATCTCAAGATAGCATCGTCAGTCTTAGTTTTTTCTATGGTTATTACCACAAAAAGTGGTCTAATGAACTTTCTCTCTTAGTTGGAAGCACTCCGTCGGTTAAGACGATGAGGGTCCCGGTTGATCCGAATCAACGGAACAGCCTGCTCGTGAAATTAACGTGTAAGTGGCTGAGCACTCCACAGACACGTGTACCTTTAACGTAGTTCTCAGGGATATTCAGCGTGACACAGAGAGTGACAAGGCCGGCCCTTTGAAATACAGGTACAACAGAAACAGGAAGTAAGAGTGAGAGAAAGTTGTGGTGAAAGAGTACAGCAGGGATCACCACCATCCCCTGCAGGAGCCTCGTGGAGCTTTAGGCGTGGAGCTTTAGGCGTGGAGCTTTAGGCGTGGAGCTTTAGGCGTGGAGCTTTAGGCTCAATAAACACACACAACGCCCGGTCTGGGAATCGAAACCGCGATCCTACGACCGCGAGTCCGCTGCCCTAACCACTGGGCCATTGCGCCTCCACAGAACCAATATATAGCGCTGGCCGACTTCCACGCCATGCTGCTCTGAACAACATCATAAAGCATGGCCTAGACGCCGCAGACTTCCCTTCCCAGCCCGAGCCAGCAGGGCTAGACAGAGGGGACGGTAAAAGGCCTGATGACGGGACAATTTTCTCGTTCTGTAACGGTAAGCACCTCATCTGGGATGTCACATGTTGTGACCCTTCTTCAGCGGCAACATGATGTGTTCGGCTACCAGCCCCAGGCTCCGTTGTTCGTCAGACTGAGAAGAGCAAACTGTCAAAGTATCGATCGCTCTCTGACAGATTTATGGTCGAGCCTGTGGCAGTGGAGACCTGCGACGTTCTCGGGGCCCCTCGGACCATATCCCTGCTCACTGTTATCGGGACGGAGATGGCGATCCGCAAGTGAGGCCCTGTAAGTCAAAGTGACTGTTCCAGCGCATCCCCCTCGCCATCCTCCGGGGCAACACCTTTTTCATTTTGTCTGGCGGGACCATGAGGCGGTCTCAATTACAGGAAATCGAGAATATGTAAGAATTTTGTAGTTTACTACGCGAACAATAAACTTATGCAACCCCTCTTCTTTAAAACAGTAGTTTAGAGGTTGAAGAGACTGATAGGAGATACAGCATATCAATGATTAATGGCAGTAGTGTGTTGATAATTAGAGGCGAAGGGGGACAACAATCAACCACTTTATTTAAAAGCTTTTGAGTTAACATTGTGCTCGACTGTGACGCACATGAGATAAACTTGTCATTTTCATGTCTAAATTCTACTCAGATAACATACACGCACTCTTTCTATCCTTCCCTTTCTCTCCTTCCCTCCCTCTCCTTCCTCTCTCTCTCTCCCTCCATCTCCTTCCCTCTCTCTTACCCCTCTTTTTTACCTCTCTCTCCCCTCTGTCTCTCCCTTCCTCACCCCTCTCTCTCTCACACACACACAAATACTAACCATTAATTGATATTACGTTCTGTATAAGGCGGCGAGCTGGCAGAATCGTTAGCACACCGGGCAAAATGCTTAGCGGTATTGAGTCTGTGGTTGCGTTCTGAGTTCAAATTCCGCCGAGGTCGACTTTGCCTTTCATCCTTTCGGGGTCGATAAATTAAGAACCAGTTACGCACTGGGGTCGATGTAATCGACTCAATCCGTTAGTCTGTCCTTGTTTGTCCCCTCTATGTTCAGCCCCTTGTGGGTAGTAAAGAAACAGATATTACGTTCTGTACTCCCGATCCTCGATGCTTTCCTTTAAGGCATAAGTAAAGACGCGTGGCTTAGTAAGCGAGGGTATTCGGCTCATGATCGTGAGGTCATGAGTTCGATTCCCGGTTGTGCCCCTGAGCAAGGCACTTTATTTCACGTTGCTGACAAAAATCCACTCAGCTGACAAAAAGGAGCTTTACTCGTAATTCAAAATGACCGGCCTTGTCACATTCCATGTCTCGCAGAACCCACTGAGAACTACCCTAAGCGTATGCATGTCTGTGGAGCATGGTTGCCAATTTAGCATATTTTATGCTAGATCTAGCATTTTTTTTTTTCAGCATTTAGCAGAAAATTTTTTAATCTAGCATTTATCAGGGAAAATAGCAGGTTTAAAATTTTATTTTGCATTTTTCTCAGATCATGACATTTCCACAACAGTTACCCATTTTTCTTCTTTTTCCTGCTTTTCTACTTTCGTTAATGTATCTTATAGCCAAATTTTAGTACTATCGGCTGTTGTTGAATTTTTCTTTCACATTCTTGAAACTTCAAATGAAAGTTTATCAAAAGGAAGTTTATCAAGTTATGAACTTCCCCCCACCGGCTTTCTAGCGGTGTCATATGAAATTGTCACCCATAATTATGACCCTAGTATCGATCTATTGCATTTCAATCTATTTTAGATTTAGGATTAGGGGTGGGGGAAGGGTATCTTTTTTTCTTCACAAATGTAAATAAACCCAATCTGTTTATTAAACGAAGGACATATTCATACGGCACAGAATGTTTTTACCTCAATAGACGCCAGTGATTGGTTGAAATTGCAGAAATTGAAGAAAGAAAAAAAAGCAACAAATATCTTACAAAGTATAGAATTTTTTCAATAAAGCCAAGAGAAACAGATGTTTTATAAACACATTCTACCAGTATACGAAGTTTTAAATTTTTTAATTACCTAGAAATTATGTTAAAAACTGCCGTTCAAACCGAAAAGATCCCCTGAACTCACTACACAATAGTGTAAATACGTTGCAAAGAATGAAAGCATGGAAATTTGTCCTAACAATGCTTTATTCTGTAGTGAATTAGTTTTTATCATGACAGATTGACTGATTTACTTTCAGTTTGACTGATTTTAAAAAGGCCTGTGTGTTTTCATACTTATTTTGGATTATATATCTTACATAGAAGTACGGGGTTGGCAGAATCTCCCCCTTTATATTTCTACTTACTTTTTTTTTCAAGTATTGTAGTTATATTTGTGGTTTTACCAATAGATATTAAATGTGGGAATGGATGCACTCCGTCGGTTACGACGACGAGGGTTCCGGTTGATCCGAATCAACGGAACAGCCTGCTCGTGAAATTAACGTGTAAGTGGCTGAGCACTCCACAGACACGTGCACCCTTAACGTAGTTCTCGGGAATATTCAGCGTGACACAGAGAGTGACAAGGCCGGCCCTTTGAAATACAAGATACAACAGAAACAGGAAGTAAGAGTGAGAGAAAGTTGTGGTGAAAGAGTACAGCAGGGATCACCACCATCCCCTGCCGGAGCCTCGTGGAGCTTTTAGGTGTTTTCGCTGAATAAACACTCACAACGCCCGGTCTGGGAATCGAAACCGCGATCCTATGACCGCGAGTCCGCTGCCCTAGCCATTGGGCCATTGCGCCTCCACATATTAAATGTAAGATTGGAAGCGAAATATGATGTTCCCAGGTTTATATCTGAACACAGTTTTAGGATTTCTGCAGATTTTACTTTTCCATTTATAAGTTGGCCACCTTGCATCCTGAATCAGAATTCCTCACCTCAAGAATTTGTAAGCAACAAACATAAGAATCGTTAATGACGAATGAAAGAATTGTTAGCGGCAAACTGATAAGTTGTGTTTTAAATTTTATATTTTTATTAATCCTTCAATTTATTTCCTTGCTTCCCACTACATTATAATGAGCAAAGAAAAAACAAAGTTGTATCAGCAAAAATTCTGAAAAGAATGGCTTAAGATGCCAGCGTTTACTAAGTGGTTGTGTGAAGTACCTAGTGACCAATCTAAAGCACATTACAAACATTGTAGATGTAATATGTTGGCAAAATATTCTCTTTTAGTAAGCCACAGTGAAGCAAAGAAACATAAGGCATCAACTCCACAGCAAATGATTCCTCTTACCAATTTTATTAAAACCAAAAATGATAAGACATCTATGCTCCAAGCAAATTTAGCAATGTTTATATGTTGGCACTCATCATCTAATACTGTGATCACTTAATAGAGTTATGTAAGAATTATATGTCTCGTATATATATATATATATATATATATATATATATATATATACACTATTTTACTTGTTTCAGTCATTGACTGCGGCCATGCTGGAGCACCGCCTTTAATCGAGCAACTCGACCCTGGGACTTATTCTTCTGTAAGCCCAGTACCTATTCTATCGGTCTCTTTTGCCGAACCGCTAAGTAACGGGGACATAAACACACCAGCATCAGTTGTCAAGCAATGCTAGGGGACAAACACAGACACACAAATACACACACGCATATATATATAATATATATATATATAATATATATATATATATATATATACGACGGGCTTCTTTCAGTTTCCGTCTACCAAATCCACTCACAAGGCTTTGGTCGGCCCGAGGCTATAGTAGAAGACACTTGCCCAAGGTGCCACGCAGTGGGACTGAACCCAGAACCATGTGGTTGGTAAACAAGCTACTTACCACACAGCCACTCCTGCGCCTATATATATATTATATATATATATATATATATATATATATATATATATATATATATATATGGCGTTAGGAAGGACATCCAGCGGTAGAAACACTGCCAGATCAGTCTGGGCCTGGCGCAGCCTTCTGGCTTCCCAGACCCCAGTTGAACCGTCCAACCCATGCTAGCATGGAAAACGGACGTTAAACGATGATGATGATGCTATATACGACGGTCTTCTTTCAGTTTCGACCTGAGGTTATAATAGAAGACACTTGCCCAAGATACCATGTAGTGGGATTGATTCCGGAACCATATAGTTGAGAAGCAAATATCTTACTACATAGTCATGCCTATATATGTGTGTGTGTGTGCGTGTACCTGTGCGCGCGCACGTGTATCAAGAAGGATAATGGTAAGGATTTTTGTCCATTTCACAAGATATTTACACACAAAATTTGAGAAAATTGATTGAGGAATTCTCATAGTCTATACAACAAAGAATTTCATGAAGAATTATCTTTTGTTACAATATTTTTTTAACTTATTGTAACAGGAGTGGCTGTGTGGTAAGTAGCTTGTTTACCAACCACATGGTTCCGGGTTCAGTCCCACTGCGTGGCACCTTGGGCAAGTGTCTTCTACTATAGCCTCGGGCCGACCAATGCCTTGTGAGTGGATTTGGTAGACAGAAACTGAAAAGAAGCCCGTCGTATATATATGTATATATATATATATGCGTGTGTGTGTTTGTGCGTCTGTGTTTGCTCCTCTAGCATTGCTTGACAACCGATGCTGGTGTGTTTATGTCCCCGTTACTTAGCGGTTCGGCAAAAGAGACCGATAGAATAAGTACTGGGCTTACAAAGAATAAGTCCTAGGGTCGATGACTGAAACAAGTAAAAGAGTAAAAGAGTAAAAGAGAGAATCAAATATCTGTTAAAAAGTTATAAATTTATATTAATTATGATATTTTTATAGTAATCTATTTATTGTTGTGACAATAGTGTCTCGGCTATCTACTATAATAATACTCTTGTTTTTCTCCGTCACAACATATGAATGAGAAAGAAAGGGGTGATAGATGAATAAGGAAGGAAGGGTGATGGTAAACTTGGTGGTGGGTTGATGACGGAAGTTCTACGGTGAAAAAAAAATCAAACTGCGTTTCAACTCTGTATGAGTATATGTATGTGTATGTAAAAGGGAGGTATGTGAATATATGCGTGTGTGTGTGTGTGTGTGTATGTGTGTGTGTGTGTGTGTGTGTGTGTGTGTGTGTGTGTGTGTGTGTGTGTTGTGTGTGTGTGCAATAAGAGGGGGATTGTGAACATTCAACGCTGAAAAGAAAAATCAAACAGCAGTTTAACTCTGTGTGATTATATGTGTGTGTGTGTGTGTGCGTGTACAAGGGAAGTATATGAATGTTTGTATGTGTGAATCAGCATTCTTTCAGTAATTAACGATGATCGATGTCACATATCAAAAGACAAGTGTATTAATTTGATTTACCATCCATATTCTATCTGTTGTGTTACAAATAATTATTACAATCACACACATCTATACAAACATATACGTGTACAAACTCATTAGAGAAAATAATAATTGCCTGAGTGTATCAAGAATATAAAACGACTGCAGCTGAAAAAAATATTATAAATACATATTTAACAGTTCATACATGTGCCTAATTTATTTATATTAAGAAACTAGCAGTATCGCCCGGCGTTGCTCGGGTTTGTAAGGGAAATAACTATATAAGCATTTTTAGAGAGTTACTTCCCTTATAGATGCCAATTCGGGCTTTCTTAGCCATTTCTGTTTTGGTGTCTTCAAGCCATGAAGTCGTTGTTCTAAAAGAACGCTGGTCTCCTTGACAACGCTTTACGACGTTGATTTCCTTACACTCCCTTCCCCACAGCTTCACGAGGGGGGAAGAAGGGGAGAAGCAACACAGGTGCAGGTGTGACCATGGACGCCAACTCCGCCGCCATCGACACACGAAAAATTATGCATTAAAATGGAATAAAAAATGATGTTAAATTATTTTAAAAATCGTAGACTCATCGTAGACGCGCGCTAATACTCAGACGGGCTCGATATGAATCACGACTATAAGATACCCGAATTTGGTTAAACTGCACCGCAAAATGTGGGAGGAGTTAGGAATCTAAATCGAAGGGGACAGACACTCACACAACTACAGTTTTATATATATAGATTTATATAATAAATTTTGAATAGGGAGTTTTTACGGCATCAACTATAAGTCACGGACTGCTTTTTGTGGCTTTAAGTCGTATGAGTTTAGGTTGGTTTCAGTAATGGAGAGCGCAATTGAAAGGAAACGTCGCTTTGAAAATGTTTGGTATTTACTTGCCAGCTCCCGTATTTAGTTACTATCTATAACATTGAGTTAGCAATGTAATAATTCTGCTTGTCATTACGTTACTTAGCCCGCCGGTAACGCTTCCACGTGGCCTTAAGTCGTACAAGAAGGAAGGAAAACTTTAAAATTCTTTTGAAGGAAACAAGCAGTCAAGGAATGTTAGTTGCAAATAGATTTTTCACAAAACATTTGGTTTGGTAATAATAGAATTATTAAACTAAAAACATGGTTTCGTACCTTATTTATATATATCGGAGACCCCCTTCGGTCACGACACAGACCATGGGATTGCACCTAGAAAGTTACCCTCCTAGACACAAGTCCGGGCGAGGTTGTTTATGGAAGACCAGCAGTCGCCCATGCATACCAACCTCCCCTCTCCACACCACCAGTATTATCCAAGGGAAAGACAAAGGTCGTTACAGCTTGGCACCAGTGACGTCGCAACTCATTTCTACAGCTTATTTATATATAAAATACTACAATTAACCGCCGTTTTTGACGGCACGGGGTCAGCTAGTAATATTATAATAGCCATGTAGAAGCTATTGTTACAACGCTGTACTATCTATAACATTGGGTCAGCAATGTAATCATTCTGCCTGTCATTACGTTACTTAGCCCGTCGGTAACGCTTCCACGTGATTAGAGAAAAAGAGGGAAAAAGAAAAGAAGGAGAGAGAATAAGAGGGAGAGAGAACTTCCGGGCTTCTCGAGAACCAACATGAGTAACCTCCTCATTTTCTTTCTCTGGCTAGCATAGCTGTGCTGAGAATGAGATGTGTGAATGTTTGTGGCTTGGGATCAGCCTGGTAGCAAGATCACTTGTTCAATGATCTCAGGTCACTTGATTTGGACGTGGCTTCCACTAGTGAAACAAGGATCTCCGGAAAACACGCTCTAGCATCCATTTTCGAAGACTACGAGGTATTCTCATCTTGTCTATCGGAAGCGGGTGGTGGTGTAGCAGTGCTACTTCGGAAATCCTTAGATCTCCAAGTACGGGCTATCTTCCTGGATCCGGATGGCAGGTTGGTGGTCCTGGACGTGAACGGCAATGAAGGTGGCGCCTTTAGACTAGTGGCGGTTTATGCCCCAACAAGGCCAAATTTCTTCAGGCATCTAGAAACATTCTTGGGAACGTATCGCACTTTAGTACTAGTGGGGGACTGGAATAATATTTTGGACGCACGGAAGGACTGTATGTGTTTAGTACATAGTAGAAGGGGATGTAAAAACCTCGAAAACCCGTTCAGGACTTTCCAGCTTTCTGACAGGTACCGACTGGATTTCCCTGATGTGCCAATGTGGACATGGAGCAACCACAGCGGGTCATCCAGATCGTATTTAGATAGAGTATTTGTTAGATCAGAGGATAGGGATAGCATAGGTTGTCCACAATTTAAATTGGTCGGCTTCACAGATAACAAATTTGTGATATGCTCAGTCGATTTAAATAGAACTCGTAGACAGGGACCCGGTTACTGGAAGTTGAATGCGTCCTATCAGGCTCGCAAAAACTACAGGGACCGGAATAGCGAACTAGCTAAGCAGCAGTTGACGAGGGCTATCGTCAACAACTAGTGGTGGAGTACTCTGAAGAGAGCGACTAGAGTAGAATCGATAGCGTTTCGCAAAGATTTGGTAATAGAAAGAAATAGATTAGAGGGATAACTAGTCAGTAAACTAGAAGAGGCTATTCATAAAGGCAAAGCGACCGACGTGTTAGCAGCAAGAATGGCCCGTGACCATTTCTTTGAGGCGAAACACGAAGGGTGCGTTGTCAGAGCTAAGGCTCGTGTGCTAAAACACAAAGGAACTAAAGCCGTCCGATGAGCCCAAACAGTAGAGACGCGACGTGGAAACAAATCCACAATGAAGTCTTTGACGTCGACGAAGACGAACTAGCAAGTCTATTCCGGAGGACTTTCTGGTCGGGGACTGTTATGGATAATTTCCAGATGTCTTTGGCTTAGGGTCGCTACGGGTTCGAGATAAACTCTACAGACATGGATGCACTGTCAGACGGGCTCGTCCGAGGTCCTCGCAGAGCGACGAAACCGTTAATCGAAATCGCTGCCTCTACACACTGTTGTTACTTCTGCCGAGATCGTTTAGTAAATTTCTTACTCTTCAGTTTAAAAAGTAAATATAAAGTAAAGTTTAATTTTATTCCCTAACGATATCTGAATTCGATAATGTAATTTAACTCGAAAGTGTGATATATATTTAAACCGTATAGTTATCTTATTTCATCGTTGTTAAAGAACAGCTTAGGTGATGTATATATAATATTATGTGGCGAAACTGTAAGACCTATTCACGCTGTTATGCAGACGATATGAATCACTAATATTATGTATCATGCGAGCTATATCACATTACAAAAGTATTTATTTGTTGTCAGTTCATTGAGATAATGCAACAGGTCGAGTTAATGGTGTATGAACTATTGACGGAGCATATCCTTTTCCCTTACTGACTCAACAAGAAATAGACACCATAGCCAAGTACCAATGGCAGTAGTCGAGTTCGTAATATCGCACATGGATTTGCTGAAGAGGGATTGACCGTGGGAAATTTCTCCACCAAAATGGAAGAGGCGCAGGAGTGGCTGTGTGGTAAGTAGCTTGCTTACAAACCACACAGTTCCGGGTTCAGTCCTACTGCGTGACACCTTGGGCAAGTGTCTTCTACTATAGCCTCGGGCCGACCAAAGCCTTGTGAGTGGATTTGGTAGACGGAAACTGAAAGAAGCCCGTCGTATATATATGTGTGTGTGTGTGTGTGTGTGTGTGTGTGTGTGTGTGTGTGTGTGTGTGTGTATCTGTGTGTGTTTGTGTGTCTGTGTTTGTCTCCCCAACATCGCTTGACAACCGATGCTGGCGTGTTTACGTCCCCCGTCACTTAGCGGTTCGGCAAAAGAGACCGATAGGATAAGTACTAGGCTTACAAAGAATAAGTCCTGGGGTCGATTTGCTCGACTAAAAGGCGGTGCTCCAGCATGGCCGCAGTCAAATGACTGAAACAAGTAAAAGAGAAAAGAGAAATAGAGACTGGAAAAAGGCATTATGATGGTCTAATTCGTTGCGATCGTGAACCTACGACCAGATGTGGAAGGAAAACTATCGAAAGGACCAGAAACCAACAACACAAGGTAACCAGTCTACAAGGTCCTCATAGATAAGTCTACGACACCTTCAGTCCAATGGACACGGCAGGCCCTGGTCCTGCTGGAAATGATGGTCACACGGTCAAACATTCAAACTCGAAAGCATGTGGTTGTGAAGCAAGCGGCTTAACCGCAAAACCATGCATGCACTCTTTTTTTATAATTTTTCTCATGGAAAGCATTTTTTTATGGATATATACTTCGATTGTGTCATTCAGTGTAAACAAACTGGTTGTGACAAACACGACAGATGATTATATTGTATCATCAGCTCTAAACATTATGTTTTATTAGTGTCATAAATTGTTATTATCTATACTAAGAATTGTGTTTAATATTGTTATATTAAACAAATTAATATAACAAATTAGAGGCGCAATGGCCCAGTGGTTAGGGCAGCGGACTCGCGGTCGTAGGATCGCGGTTTCGATTCCCAGACCGGGCGTTGTGTGTGTTTATTGAGCGAAAACACCTAAAGCTCCACGGGGCTCCGGCAGGGGGTGGTGGCGACCCCTGCTGTACTCTTTCGCCTCAACTTTCTCTCACTCCACTCTTACTTCCTGTTTCTGTTGTACTTGTATTTCAAGGGGCCAGCCTTGTCACTCTCTTTGTCACGCTGAATATCCCTGAGAACTACGTTAAGGGTACACGTGTCTGTGGAGTGCTCAGCCACTTACACGCTAATTTCACGAGCAGGCTGTTCCGTTGATTCGGATCAACCTCATCGTCGTAACCGACGGAGTGCTTCCATCCCATTAAACAAATTGTTTTCCTATAAACTATATTCTCAAACTGTATTTATCTATATTGATCATTGTGTGACAAATACTACTAAGTAAGAAGTATCTATACAGAACATTTGTAACGGAAAACTTCACCGAGATTCGATCTGCCATACTTTCGATTCGTTTATAGAGACTTTCGGCTCGTTTTCCCATTGTCCTGCTTTCAATTCTCCGTCTACCCTAGAGGCAGAAAACCTACTTCACCTCGACCTTTCGCGACCTCTGTCTCATAACTTTTCTGTTTAACATCTTAATGCAAGCAGGGACAGAGATTTGATTTCAAGTAGTTGGCGACTCACTTTTTTCTCGCCCATTTGCGAGACTGAGAGGCTAAGTGTCTCCACCACCGTCACCGTGACAGCACGATCACCAAATCAGCGACGCCAGGTATCTTCGTCGTTCTCAGTTGCAACGATTTCGATGACAATTGCTGCCATGTCCAGTTAGTTATGCCTTTCACGAAACTTATCTGTCCAGAAGCCTGCCTGTCATGACACATATATATATATATATATATATATATATATATATATATATATATATATATATATATATATCACGTGATCAGGTGACTGACCAGACCATCAGATGTTGCTACACATCGCTGGTCACAATGCGTTCGCATTGTTTTAGCCTTCGAATGACGCCACCCCGCTGGCTAAGCGAGCAGGCCAACAGAAGAAAGAGTGAGAGAAAGAGTGGTGAAAGAGTACAGCAGGGATCACCACCTCCATGCCGGAGCCCCGTGGAGCATTTAGGTGTTTTCGCTCAATAAACACACACAACGCCCGGTCTGGGAATCGAAACCGCGATCCTACGACCGCGAGTCCGCTGCCCTAACCACTGGGCCATTGCGCCTCCACATACATACATACATACATACATACATACATACATATATATATATTTTTTTTTTTTTTTATTGCCCACAAGGGACTAAATATAGAGGGGACAAACAAGGACAGACAAAGGGATTAAGTCGTTTTACATCGACCCAAGTGCGTAACTGGTACTTTATTTATCGACCCCGAAAGGATGAAAGGCAAAGTCGACCTCGGCAGAATTTGAACTCCCAACGTAACGACAGACGAAATACGGCTACGCATTTCGCCCGGCGTGCTAACGTTTCTGCCAGCTCGCCGCCTATTTTGAAGTACTTCGTCGGTAACGACGACGAGGGTTCCGGTTGATCCGAATCAACGGAACAGCCTGCTCGTGAAATTAACGTGTAAGTGGCTGAGCGCTCCACAGACACGTGTACCCTAATAGTTCTCGGGGATATTCAGCGTGACACAGAGAGTGACAAGGCCGGCCCTTTGAAAATAGGTACAACAGAACAGGAAGTAAGAGTGAGAGAAAGTTGTGTGAAAGAGTACAGCAGGGATCACCACCATCCCCTGTCGGAGCCTCGTGGAACTTTTAGGTGTTTTCGCTCAATAAACACCCACAACGCCCGGTCTGGTTTCGAAACCGCGATCCTATGACCGCGAGTCCGCTGCCCTAACCACTGGGCCATTGCGCCTCCACAAGGCAGAATCATTAGCACGCCGGGCAAAAGGCTCAGCGGCATTTCGTCTATCTTTCTGTTTAGGGTTCAAATTGCGGCGAGATCCCCTTCACTTTTCATCCTTTCAGGGACGAAAAATCAATTGCCAGATGAGCACCAGGGGTAGGGGAGAGCAATGTAATCGATTTACCCACGCCCCATAACTTCCTGGCTTTGCACTAAAATTTGAAACTATTATTATTATATTGCCATTTACTAGAATTAAGTGGAGGCGCAATGGCCCAGTGGTTAGGGCAGCGGACTAGCGGTCGTAGGATCGCGGTTTCGATTCCCAGACCGGGCGTTGTGAGTGTTTATTGAGCGAAAGCACCTAAAGCTCCACGATGCTCCGGCACGGGATGGTGGTGATCCCTGCTGTACTCTTTCACCACAACTCTCTCTCACTCTTACTTCCTGTTTCTGTTGTACCTGTATTTCAAGGGGCCGGCCTTGTCACTCTCTGTATCACGCTGAATATCCACGAGAACTACGTTAAAGGGTACACGTGTCTGTGGAGTGCTCGGCCACTTACACGTTAATTTCACGAGCAGGCTGTTCCGTTGATCGGATCAACCGGAACCCTCGTCGTCGTAACCGACGGAGTGCTTCCATTCCATTCCACTAGAATTATCTATACCAAGTTATATTGACATAAAAATCTAGGACTATCAATGCTAAACATTGTGTGACAATATTAATATGTTGCCTAAAATTAAAATTATCTACGCTAAGTGTTCTTTTACGTGTTTCAGTCATTTGACTGTGGCCATGCTGGAGCACCACCTTTTCGTCGAAGAAATCAATCTCTGGACTTACTCTTTGTAAACCTGGTACTTATTCTATCGGTCTCTTCTGCCGAACTGCTACGTTACGATGACGTAAACATACCAACATCGGTTGTCAAGTGGTGGGGTGGGGGCCAAACACACACACATAAATATATACATATATACATATATTTTTTGAAGAGCATAGGCTCGAAATGTAAACGACTCTCTCACCCTCCCGAACATCAAATGAATACACCTGCTTGTTGTTCATACACCTGTCTTTCCTCTTTTGTTATTCTGTAAATTTCAACTGTATATATATAGGCGCAGGAGTGGCTCTGTGGTAAGTAGCTTGTTTACCAACCACATGGTTCCGGGTTCAGTCCCACTGCGTGACATCTTGGGCAAGTATCTTCTGCTATAGCCCCGGCCGACCAATGCCTTGTGAGTGGATTTGGTAGACGGAAACTGAAGGAAGCCTGTCGTATATATATGTGTATATATATAATATATATATATATATATATATAATATATATATATATATATATGTATGTGTGTGTGTTTGTGTGTCTGTGTTTGTTCCCCTAGCATTGCTTGACAACCGATGCTGGTGTGTTTACGTCCCCGTCACTTAGCGGTTCGGCAAAAAGAGACCGATAGAATAAGTACTGGGCTTACAAAAAGAACAAGTCCCGGAGTCGAGTTGCTCGACTAAAGGCGGTGCTCCAGCATGGCCGCAGTCAAATGACTAAAACAAGTAAAAGAGTAAAAGAGAAAAGAGTAATATACATATATATTTTGAAGAGCATAGGCTCGAAACGTAAACGAATCTCTCACCTTCCCGAACGAATTTTAATTACCTTTTTCTGATGATATCTAAAATGAAATGGTAATTTTAGCAAAACATATTAAGCAACAATAATAATCAATCAAAAAACATAAAAATAAACAAGCTTTTGGCGGTTTTATAGATATTTCAAAATTATGATGCTAGGTGTTTCTATTATTTTGACTAACCTGTGTGTTTATATATATATCCGGCGGACTTCTTTAGTTTCCGTCTATCAAATCCACTCACAAGGTTTTGGTCGGCCCGTAGCCATAGTAGAAGACACTTGCCCGAGGTGTCATGTGGTTGAGAAGCAAGCTTCTCACCACACAGCCAAGCCTGCGCCTAAGTATAATTATATTACAAACAATTAGAATTATCGACATAAAATATTGCGTTAATATTCTTCTGTTAAATAAAACCAAAAAAGAATCAGCCGACTTCCGTCCTTAACACTGTGTTGCCGCAGTATTGCTTAGCCTTAACTCAGCCTTATGATCGAAAACATTTTCAGCTATAACCATCCCGGCCTTATTCAGTGTTTCTAGAATTACGTTATCTCGTGTCTCTTTACTTTAAGAGGGTACGATAAGATTTGAGGGAGATATGGCAGGTCAGTTAACCAGTTTGTTACTCTTGTGTTAACTCCTTTCCCATGGATGCTTTTACTTTTAGACTATGCTCAAAGGTGGTCTAGACGTGACCATCCTATCTTCGTAATCCTATATGTCTCCATCCTGTATTAATTGATGTTTCCTGCTTTGATTTGAAATATAATCAGGCAATACTGTAATGGCGAGCTACAGTAGTTTTGACACTCTGTGAACAGTGGCACTGTTAGAGGTTTACAACGGGCTAATCCAAGTGATTTCCAAACTTTTTTTTATCATTTTACAAGAAGTGAAAATATTTTGACACACTTCGTACATAAATTCTAAAATTTATTCAAAAGGGGTTTATATATATTAGTATATGTTTCTTTACTACCCACAAGGGGCTAAACATAGAGGGGACAAACAAGGACAGACAAACGAATTAAGTCGATTACACCGACCCCAGTGCGTAACTGGTACTTAATTTATCGACCCCGAAAGGATGAAAGGCAAAGTCGACGTCGGCGGAATTTGAACTCAGAACGTAACGGCAGACGAAATACGGCTACGCATTTCGGCCGGCGTGCTAACGTTTCTGCCAGCTCGCCGCCTTTATATATATTAGTATAGCATAAACTACAAAGTAATATAGAGATAATTAAAAATACAGAAAAATTGCATGTACTTACTCTTTATTCAACATATGAAGCAAAATTATCAATGAGAAACATGCACTTGATGTTTTTTGGAAACGTTTTCAATATTGGACATATTTGAGAATGACAAACCCTCATTTCCTCTTCGATGCAACGGAGCCTCTCTCTCTCTCTCTCTCTCTTTTCTTTTTGGATTTGATGTTATTGTGGGTAGAAAAACCCAACTCACATAAATACGATGTGGAAAACTGCATCAAAACGGATAAAGCTCTTTTTGCTACTGAGGGGTATTCTCCTATAATGGTAATCCAAAATGTATCAATAGTTAACCCAGCATACTTGATTTTTTTAAAGTCCGCGATCACTGGATATAGATGCCAATTCCTCTTCTTCACATATTTTCAGACCAATATTACTCTTTTACTCTTTTACTTGTTTCAGTCATTTGACTGCGGTCATACTGGAGCACCGCCATTTAGTCGAGCAACTCGACCCCGGGACTTATTCTTTGTAAGCCCAGTACTTATTCTATCGGTCTCTTATGCCGAACCGCTAAGTGACGGGGACGTAAACACACCAACATCGGTTGTCAAGCAATGCTAGAGGGACAAACACAAACATACACACACACACATACATATATACGACAGGCTTCTTTCAGTTTCCATCTACCAAATCCACTCACAAGGCTTTGGTTGGCCCGAGGCTATAGCAGAAGACACTTGCCCAAGATGCCGCGCAGTGGGACTGAACCCGGAACCGTGTGGTTGGTTAGCAAGCTACTTACCACACAGCCACTCCTGCGCCTATTAGATGGAATTTTTACGAAGGGATTTCGAACCCAATCTTACGATTCTGTGTTCATTGACGGAAAATAAAAGTTTTTTCTTCCAGATTTGTCAAATGTCCAAATCCAGTAGGAGTCATTTCTTTTTTCGTATTTTCTTGTTTCTTTCAGTCATTTAACTGCAGCCATGCAGGAGCACCGCCTTTAGACGAACAAATTTACCCCAGGACTTATTCTTTTGTAAGCTTAGTATTTATTCTATCGGTCTTTTGCTGAACAGCTAAGTTACGAGGACGTAAACACACCAACATCGGTTGTCAAGTGATGGTGCGGGAAAATACAGACACACAAACACACACATATATATATATGTGTGTGTGTGTGTGTGTATAATGCTCTTAGCTTAGTTTTTCCTAGGGGTGGCCAGATTGGAGCAATCGTGAAATTGCAAGGACAATCTGGAACTCGACTGAAGAAAGAAAACTCCGAATGACCCGTCCTTTTTGTTTTGTATCGTCTGTCTGGATGTTTTGCGTTCTTGTCCCATTTTTGGTATTCCTTTATGTGTGTGTGTGTGTGTAAAATATTGGGTTGTCCGGAAAGTTCGTGCCGATTTTTAAAGGACAGAAAAAGGTCAATAAATACATGCCATTACATTTTTAATCAACCAAATATGAACCATTTTATTTCCATTTTATAAAGAATATTTATATATATATTTACATAAGTTTCGAATGTGTATCTAAATTATGTTCTTTTAGACTCCGATGTGTTGCCTCCATAAAAATACTATATAATATATATTATTATTAATATATAATATATTAGGCTATATTAATCTCTGAGCGGGATATAAACAGTAGCATTATGGAATCATAACATATAACTGTCAAGCAACTGTGGCATTTCTATAAAAGACAATGTTACTACTGACGTTTATAGCCCCAGGAAGACATCTCTTCCAGCTGGTTAACGACACATATTCTGTGCTCGATTAGTATTTGCGAGGGGAGGTTATTGCTCGCATCTCTAGCCTTACCTGATACACACGGACTTGAGTTTTGGGATAGTTAACCATCGTTAATCACCATCTAGTGATGAAAACTCATTTCACTCACAAAATACTATATGCTGTTTCCAGCGACAAACTGTCGCTGATCTTGAAAAAGGAGAAAAAGGTTATATTAAATCTGAGTGAGATGGAAGCACTCCGTCGGTTCCGACGATGAGGCTTCCGGTTGATCCAAATCAACGGAACAGCCTGCTCGTGAAATTAACGTGTAAGTGGCTGAGCACTCCACAGACACGTGTACCCTTAGACACGTAGTTCTCGGGGATATTCAGCGTGACACAGAGAGTGACAAGGCCGGCCCTTTGAAATACAGGTACAACAGAAACAGGAAGTAAGAGTGAGAGAAAGTTGTGGTGAAAGAGTACAGCAGGGATCACCACCATCCCCTGCCGGAGCCTCGTGGAGCTTTAGGTGTTTTCGCTCAATAAACACTCACAACGCCCGGTCTGGGAATCGAAACCGCGATCCTATGACCGCGAGTCCGCTGCCCTAACCACTGGCCATTGCGCCTCCACTCTGAGTGAGATATAACCATTAGTAATGCGGAAACGTAACATAATTGCCAACAAAGCGTGGCGTCCTATAAAGGACAGTGCTACCGACGTTTATAGCTCCAGGAAGACATCTCTTCCAGCTGGCTAATGACACATATTCTATGTCCGATTAGTATTTGCGAGGGGAGATTTGAGCGATGACCTCCCCTCGCAAATACTAATCGGACAATACTAATCGCTGGAATACTAATCCTGGGGTTATAAACGTCAGTAGCACTGTCCTTGATAGGACGCCTCTCTTGGAAAAATTATGGTACGTGATGAGCAACCAACTTCTAGACGACTCAGCCTCTATATTCATTCAAGATTTCCATGAGGTCCGTTGTTTAAATATATACCAGATTTTCGCTGTCTTCGGAATGGTAGAATCAAGCAGGACGGCTGATGGTTAAGGTGTTGCATCAGACATATTAGAAAAAAAGTTTTAAGGGATAGTTCTCATTCGGGGCCACCAATTTTAACTGGGAGTGTGTGTCAGGCCCTCTTACTACAAATTCTTGCTTATCATGACTTGCAAGTAAAACGGTGAAAATAATTCAGGAAACGAGTTATCTGTAAAAATTTATACTTAGTTTGCTTTTCAAATCAGTCGAATTTGGTTACACGTGCTTCAACAGGAACAAAAACAATGTGACATAGCTTCCTGAAAACAAACTCTCCTCTCTGCATTTATCATGCTATTTATCGGCAAAAAAAGGCTCAGGCTAGCATTTAGAATTTGCCACTTTTGATCTATTGCGCAATGCGATTGGATACGAGCTCCGTATCCCGCGTAAGACTAAACCAATCGAAATGCCAGACTCAACCAAGTATTTCAACGTCACATGACTGGTCGCATGACCAATCATTAGAGACTTACGCTTTGAGCATCTTTTGGGATTACTTAAGTCTAAGACATGCAATTATGAAATTAGTCTCGCTACAACTTCAAGAAATGTTTTACAAGTCAAAAACACTCATCATCATCATCATAATCACCATCATTATAATCACCATCATTACCACCACCTTGGCCACTATACCCCACTACCATCATCACTACTACGCGGTTTCGATTCCCAGACCGGGCGTTGTGAGTGTTTATTGAGCAAAAACACCTAAAGCTCCACGAGGCTCCGGCAGGGGATGGTGGTGGTCCCTGCTGTACTCTTTCACCATAACTTTCTCTCACTCTTACTTCCTGTTTCTGTTGTACCTGTATTTCAAAGGGCTGGCCTTGTCACTCTCTGTGTCACGCTGAATATCCCCGAGAACTACGTTAAGGGTGCACGTGTCTGTGGAGTGCTCAGCCACTTACATGTTAATTTCACGAGCAGGCTGTTCCGTTGATTCGGATCAACCGGAACCCTCATCGTCGTTACCGACGGAGTGCTTCCATCCCATCACTACTACCACCACCATCATCAATATTACTGCCACCATCCTCACTGCCAAAACTGTGACCAAGAATAAAACCACAATTACCACAACAAACTCAACCTCATTCATCATCAAAATTTAGCTTTAGAAAAAATATGCCCTTTTTTTACTTTATTTATTTATTTACTTATTTTTGTCAGAATCGGAATCATTGCCGAGAAAATCAGAATCTGTAAAAAAAAGAAAAATGTGGGGGAGGTGGCGTGCTTATTGTACACGACCGCCAAAAATATACTTGAGGATATTTTGTCCTCCTTCGCACTGTTAACTTTATGGATTTTGTCCTCGCTCAAACTTTGTTTTTCATTGTTCCGCCCGTCGATGAATATAGAACACGCCTGGGTAGTTTATTTATAGACGGACTGGCGGATGTACAAGACCGTAGAAGTCTTACAGAAAGTCTTACAGAATTTCTTTTGACTGCTTGTGTTCTAATTCAAAGCCCTCTACTGGCTTATTTCGTCGGCAAGACTATAATAATATTATGTCAGGTCACATATTGTCCTCAGGCAAGCAGGAATACCAAGCATGTTTGCACTCCTCACACAAAGACGTATGAGATGGCTTGGGCATGTTAGCCGTATGAAAGATGGCAGAATCCCCAAGGACATACTCTACGGAGATCTTGCTAGGGGTACTAGGTTTGTGGGTAGACCGATCTTACGTTATAGGGATGTTTGCAAAAGGGACATGAAGGCCTGCAACATCAATATTAGCGGTTGGGAGGCAGTTGCCGGCAACTGTGGAGAATGGCGACGTACCGTAAAAGAGGGAATACAAAGGAGTGACAGAGAGAGAGAGAGGAGAAATGGAAAGAAAGGAAGAGACGTAAACAAGAGACTATGGCACTACAACCAGCCAGGAACAGTCTTCGCTATATTTGCGGTACCTGCCAGAGGGAGTGTTTGTCCAGGATAGGACTACACAGCCACAGCAGGAAATGTATCAGGACATGAAATATAAGAGCCGGACTAGACTACTTTGTGCGCAACTCCATTGTCTCCCGAGACAGAAAGGATGCCAACCAACCAACCATTGTTACAATATTGTATTGACGATAAGGCGGCGAGCTGGCAGAAACGTTAGCACGCCGGACGAAACGTTTAGCAATATTTCGTCTGTCTTTACGTTCTGAGTTCAAATTCCGCCGAGGTCGACTTTGCCTTTCATCCTTTCGGGGTCGATAAATTAAGTACCAGTTACGCACTGAGGGTCGATGTAATCGACTTAATCCGCTTGTCTGTCCTTGTTTGTCCTCTCTGTGTTTAGCCCCTTGTGGGTAGTAAAGAAATAGAAAAGAATATTATATTGACGATGTCACGTGTATGATTAAAGTATGGGGCTCACAATCATGAGGTTGTGAGTTCGATTCCCGGATGGACTGTGCGTTGTGTTCTTGAGCAAGACACTTTATTTCACATTGCTCCAGTTCACTCAGCTGTAGAAATGAGTTGCGATGTCATTGGTACCAATTTAAATCGGCCTTTGTCTTTCCCTTGGATAACATTGGTGGCATGGAGATGGAAGAGTGGTAGGCATTGTATGGGCGACTTCCATGAAACAACCTTGCCCGGATTTGTACCTCAGAGAGGATCTTTCTAGGTGCAATCCTATGGTCATTCATGATCGAAGGGGGTATCTACCCTTTACCCTTTGTACTATTTATTAACCCCTTACCCGGCAGAAACGAATATATGCGTTTTGACCGAAATCGTTTTTTTTCTATCTCTGGCGAGTTAACTCGTCAAAAGATAGACTCGCCAAAATCGACAGCAAACGAGTTCCTTCGTCTAAAAACGGGTTAACTCGTTTCTGCCCAAAGCGGTAATTTAAAATCAATATTATTGAATTAAAATTCATAATAAATAAGGTTTGAAATATACCTCGAAATCACCATTCAAAACATAGTAAAATAAAACAATTAAAAATTATGTCTGAAAAAATACATTTATTTTCAAAATAATTGTTTGTTAAGGGGTTAAGTTAAATTTTAAAATTTGAAGGAATTGACGACAGTCTGTGTTCAAAATTGTCAAATAATGAAGCACAAAAAAGAAGGCTCCTCTTCTAAATGTGTGAATACTTGTTTCTTTACATTTGCCCTTTATTACAATTTGTTCTTAACCCATTTGTTACCATATTTCTTTTGAAATATGGTAACAAATGTCTTTATTTTAATTAATAGTGAAAATATCTTTTACCTTTTAGTTTCATTGATTAGACTGCATCCATACTGAGGCACCATCTTGAAGAATTTTAGTCGAACGAATCGACTCCAGTACTATTTTTTAAAGCTTGGTACTTATTTTATCATTCTCTGTTACCGAACCGCTAAGTTACGGGAACGTAAACACAGTAACACCGGTTGTGAAGTGATGGTAGGTAGAAAAACACAGACACGAAGACACGAGCGCGCGCACACACACACACACACACACACATATATATATATATATATATTTTTTGCTCCCGGCCCTGAATTCTCCGCAAAAATTTCTTTTTGTGGGCACCGCCAATATGGAAAGCTCTCAGTCTTATCATTAATGGTGCGAAACCGAGTATTACCAATTGGTTGATAACTGATGAAGAATTAGGGACCTTTTGTGTTTTAAATCCCGTCCGGTTGTACACTCAGTATACGTTATGTCGTTTGTTTGTTTACCATACATCTTTTTATTGTGTGTGTGTGTGTGTGTGTGTGTGTGTATGTGTGTGTGTGTGTGTGTGTGTGTGTGTGTGTGTGTGTGTGTGTGTGTGTGTGCGACGGTGGTGTCCCAGCATGACCGCAGCTTTAAGGCTGAAACAATTTAAAATGTTGATTCGCTAGCTTCTGCACGCATTTTTTTTTCTCTCCTTGTTTCTTTCCGTATTTCTTTTCTGTGTATCTTTCTGTTGAAGAGCGTAGGCTCGAAACGTAAAAGACTTGTTTTATTTATATTCCTGAGCGCCATACTAATACAATTGTTTGTTTGTATTCCACCTGCCTTCGTCTTTTGTTTATTTTCATAAAGCTTCCCGTATATATATATATATATATATATATATATATATATATATATATATATATATATATATACGGCGGGCTTCTTTCAGTTTCCGTCAAGCAAATCCGCTCACAAGGTTTTGGTTGAACCGAGGCTATGGTAGAACACATTTGCTCAAGGTGCCACGCGGTGAGACTGAATCCAGAACCGTATGGCTGAGAAGCAAACGTTTCACCACTGAAGAATTTTGACATTAAAAAGCTGGTGTTTGTAACATAACATGACATTTTGATCATTTTAAAAGGAGAAGTTTGTACCATAAAACCAAGGACGAATCAATACTATCATAATTAGTTAAGTATGCTAACACAGCTATCTGGAAGCACTCCGTCGGTTACGACGACGAGGGTTCCGGTTGATCCGAATCAACAGAACAGCCTGCTCGTGAAATTAACGTGTAAGTGGCTGAGCACTCCACAGACACGTGCACCCTTAACGTAGTTCTCGGGGATATTCAGCGTGACACAGAGAGTGACAAGGCCGGCCCTTTGAAATACAGGTACAACAGAAACAGGAAGTAAGAGAAGGTTGTGGTGAAAGAGTACAGCAGGGATCACCACCATCCCCTGCCGGAGCCTCGTGGAGCTTTTAGGTGTTTTCGCTCAATAAACACTCACAACGCCCGGTCTAGGAATCGAAACCGCGATCCTATGACCGCGAGTCCGCTGCCCTAACCACTGGGCCATTGCGCCTCCACCCCACAGCTATCTATTAAGCAGCTAATTATCATACTCCACTGCTTTTTTTTTTTTCAGTAGTCAGTTTAATGCGCTAGATTTACTTGATATAATTTTACCTTATAATCCATTCTTTTTGTGTTATGGTAAAACCCAAATTCAGTTTAGTATCTCCACGTTAACATAGAGGCATTATTACACACCCAAACTTCCCATTTCACAGGCTATTGTTACATATAAGGCGTAGGAGTCACAACACAAAAGTTCTCAGCGCAAGTCCTGTCAGTAATGTTTAGTAAATTATATATCTGTTAACACTTCAGTACTAAAAATCTTTTTAAACTATTTTTTTCTTCTAATCTCACAAACAATCCTAGTTTCTTAAACCCTTTCTTTTTTGAATGGTGTGGAAATAATAGAGATTTTATACAACTATAAAATAATGACGTGGCATGTGACCATCCCACACACATCGATAGTTAGTTATCTGGTCATCCTTCACATTGGCGCCTCTACTTGATTTTAAGTAATTAATGTCCCCACTACATAAGGCGGCGAGCTGGCAGAATCGTTACCGCGCCGAAAAACTGCTTAGCAGCATCTCTTCTCAACGTTCTAAGATCAAATGCCGCCGAAGTCGACTTTGCCTTTACCTATCCTCCCTTCGGGGTTCGATAAAATAAGTACCAGCTGAGCACTGGGGTCGATGTACTCGACTTACCCTCTTGCAGATAGTGCTGACCTTGTGCCAAAATTTGAAACCAAAAATCTATAGATGTGGCTGTGTGGTAAGTAGCTTGTTTACCAACCACATGGTTCCGGGTTCAGTCTCACTGCGTGGCACCTTGGGCAAGTGTCTTCTACTATAGCCTCGGGCCGACCAAAGCCTTGTGAGTGGATTTGGTAGACGGAAACTGAAAGAAGCCCGTCGTATATATATATATATATATATATATATGTGCGTGTGTGTGTTTGTGTGTCTGTATTTGTCCCCCTAGCATTGCTTGACAACCGATGCTGGTGTGCTTATGTCCCCGTTACTTAGCGGTTCGGCAAAAGAGACCGATAGAATAAGTACTGGGCTTACAAAAGAATAAGTCCCGGGGTCGAGTTGCTCGATTAAAGGCGGTGCTCCAGCATGGCCGCAGTCAAATGACTGAAACAAGTAAAAGAGAGAGAAAGAGAGATGATTGACTTTTTTAACTATATAAATTCTTATAAATACAATTAATTTTCCGAAGTTATATCGGTCTCTTTTCTATCGGTCTCTTTTGCCGAACCGCTAAGTAACGGGGACATAAACACACCAGCATCGGTTGTCAAGCAATGCTAGGGGGACAAATACAGACACACAAACACACACACGCATATATATATACATATATACGACGGGCTTCTTTCAGTTTCCGTCTACCAAATCCACTCACAAGGCTTTGGTCGGCCCGAGGCTATAGTAGAAGACACTTGCCCAAGGTGCCACGCAGTGGGACTGAACCCGGAACCATGTGGTTGGTAAACAAGCTACTTACCACACAGCAACATCTATAGATTTTTGGTTTCAAATTTTGGCACAAGGCCAGCACTATCTGCAAGAGGGTAAGTCGATTACCACCACCATTTTAAGATAACTGTCGTCACATTGGCGGCAGTAACAATTCTGAAATGTTAAAAATAACGACCGTAACACTTATGGAAATGCGAATTGCATAAAACGTCTTTTTGTTTTTTTAATTAAGTATTTTTTTAATGAATTAAGGTCATGCTGGGGCATTGCCCTAAAAAGTTCAGTCGAAAAATCGACTCCAGTACTTCTTCCTTAAAGCCTGGTACTTATTCTATCTGTTCCTCTTTTACAGAATCGCAAACTTATGGGGACGTAAACAAACCAGCATTGGCTGTCAAGCGGTGGTGGGACAAGCAAACGGACACACACATACACATACATATACATACATACATACATACATACATACATACATACATACATACATACATACATACATACATACATAAAAAATGTATCAAAAGTCCTTCCTGAGCCATAGGCTCATAAGGCTAGTTTCCCGGATTCAGTAGCATGTACATTCCCCCATTGGATGGAACGCTAACAGAATCGCTAACTTATAGGGACGTAAACAAACCAGCATTGGCTGTCAAGCGGTGGTGGGACAAGCAAACACACACACACACATACATATAGATACATACATACATACATACATACATACATACAAACATACATAAAAAATGTATCAAAAGTCCTTCCTGAGCCATAGGCTCATAAGGCTAGTTTCCCGGATTCAGTAGTATGTACCTTCCCCCATTGGATGGGACGCTATTCTGTCGTAGGGCGACTCACTTTTGCTAGCTGAGGGGACTGGAGTAACGTGAAATGAGAGGTTTTGCGCAAGAGCGCAATGCGTTGCCTGGTCCAAGAATCGAAGCCACAATCTTATGATCAAGTGTCCAACACCCTAATCATTAAGAGACTCGCCTACACACACACACACACACACACACACACACACACACTAATGCTCATACTCACACACACATACATACACATGCACGGACGCACGGACACACGCACACAACAGGCTTCTTTTGGTTGTGTCTTCCAAATCCACTCACAAGGCTTTGGAAGAAGACACTTGCCCAAGGTGCCGCGCTGAGGTACTGAACCCAAGACCATATGATTGGGAAGAAAGCTCGTTAACCACACAACCATGCTTGTACAAAGCAAGAAATTTTGTAGGAGAAAACATTCAATTATATCGATCACGGTATTTGACTGATACTTATCGATCCTGGAAAGATGTGAAGTAAAGTCGATTACGGCAGTATTTGAAATCCAAACGTAAAGAATCAGAACAAATATCGCAAAACAGTCTGCATGATGACTTATCGATTCTGCCAATTGCCCGTCCTTGAAAACGGAAACATTAAAAGATATCGTCTACAAGACTACAAACTGCGTATAAATTATAAAATATTTAAAATATTCATCGATATTTTATCAATATGCTTTTTTTCAATTTTGGCACAAGATCAGAAATTTAGAAGCTCGGGTTAATCGATTACATTAACCGTGCTTCATTTGAAAGACTCCTAAAGACTGAAAGGCAAATCTGACCTCAGCTGGATTCGAACTCAGAACGTTAAAAACAGGTAGAAATGTCGCTAAGCATTTTGTCCGACGCGTTGACGACTCTGCCAGCTCACCGCCTTCAACGTGTTTCGTAATTATGAATTTCTAACATAGCCAAACGGCCTCAGATTTGCAGGACGTGTGTAATCCACTAAGATGAACCCCAGCTTATGACTGGTACTTTATTTTAGCCACACCAGAAAGACGAAAGATGAAGCGGACCTTGGCAGCTATAACTAAATACATCAACACCCACGCTATTCTGAGCTTGTTTCAAAAACATGTATTAGTATATAGCCCAATCACATGGTTTTAGGTTCAGTCCCACTGCTAGGACAAATATCTTGGACCATAACCCCGGATCGACCAAAGCCTTTGGTAGACGGAAACTGAAAAAAGTCCGTCGTGCATATAAATAATGAAACCCATGGAACACAAGATTGCATCAATGAGTAGTTGAGCTACTGAGAGAGACTGAAAAAGTTACGATTTTAGTTTTAACTCTACTCCCTGGGGCGAAGACGGGAGAGATATGCGGTGGTATATATATGGAAGATCCTGGAGGGGTCGACACCAAACTTTGGTATAGAGAGTTATACCAACCCCAAAACAGATCACTGCACTGTTCTAAAGCCCCCACCCATCCCGTCTAGAGTAAGGACCGTTTGCTGCAATACCTTGAGATTCAAAGTTCTTGGCTTTGGATAAAAGAAAATACAGGAGAATCAGTTAATTATGATTTTATTTAATATATTCCTCTCTCAGATTCACATACTTATTGCAGCGGTCCTTCAGTTTTTCTAAGCCCTGTAAAAGAACTGGGAAGGTCGGACCTCCAGCTAGCCTTTTGCGATACCCTTAAAACGAGGAACTTTTCAACATCCTGTCGTGTGTAAATATGTGTTTATGTTTGTGTGTGTGTGTGGTGTGCGCACGCGTTGTTGTAACATAGTTTTCACTGATATTGTGTCCTCGTTTTAAATGACGTTCGTACAAACATGAAAAGAACTTTCATTTAAGCTTGATCTTAATATCCACGTGGTCTTCCAGCAAGCATGACAGTTTCTCTTAATCAAAAGAAAATGAAGGGAATCAATAGAACACTCTTTGCTGTCGGCCACGAAACCTCTAGTCAGAAAGTCGCTAAATGTTGTACGTAGTTGCCTCGTGGCTCACAAAACCGACGAACTCTTTGTATATTGTCTACACCCTAATTATTGTTGTCAGTGTAAATACTGGAGTATTATTGTTATTATGAAAAACGTGATGTCATCTAATACTAAATCTCTAAAATCACTTGTATCACATGACTTGCTATAAGGTTGGGTTTTTTTTCATTTCCTACAGAGCTCTTTCAGTTTCTCAGGCGTGGCTATGTGGAAAGAAGTTTGCTTCCCAACAATGGGTTTCGGGTTCAGTTCCACTGCATCGCATCTTATATATATATAGTTTTCGTCACACAAATCCACTCACAAAGCTTTAGTCGGCCCGAGGTTATAGTAGAAGACACTTGCATAAGGTGGCATGCATAGGATCTTGTCGGTTTGAACGGCAGTTTTTTCTAACGGTGTCATATGAAATTGTCACCCATAATTATGACCCTAGTATCGATCTATTGCATTTCAATCTGTTTTAGGGTTAGGGTTAGGGTTAGTTAGGATTAGGGTTAGGGTTAGGGTTAGGGTTTCTTCACAAATATAAATAAACCCAATCTGTTTCTTAAACGAGGGACATATTCATACGGCACAGAATGTTTTTTACCTCAATACACGCCAGTGATTGGTTGAAATTGCAGAAATTGAAGAAAAAAAACAACAAATATCTTACAAACTATAGAATTTTCTCAATAAAGCCAAGAGAAAAAGATGTTTTATAAACACATTCTACCAGTATACTAAGTTTAAAAGTGTTTAGTTACCTAGAAATTATGTTAAAAACTGCCGTTCAAAACCGAAAAGATCCCATGCACACACACAGACGCGCACGTGCATATATATAAATTTGTATATATATATATATATATATATATATGATAGAACATAAGGAAAAAATCACGTTATTGATTTCTATCAGTTTGTCAGCATGCTATAAAACTTTATAGGTAATTTATACATTAGATTAATAATAATATACGTATGTATATAATTATATATTTCTTCACTACCCACAAGGGGCTAAACACAGAGGGGACAAACAAGGACAGACAAACGGATTAAGTCGATTATATCGACCCCAGTGAGGTAACTGGTACTTATTTAATCGACCCCGAAAGGATGAAAGGCAAAGTCGACCTCGGCGGAATTTGAACTCAGGATGTAACGGCAGACGAAATACGGCTACGCATTTCGCCCGGCGTGCTAACGTTTCTGCCAGCTCGCCGCCTTGCTTGTATATAATTATATTAAGGGAGCAAAAGCGAAAACGACCGTACTCCAACATGCTTGAAGTGCCGAGACATTAAAAAAAAACTACCAAAAACTCCAGATAAAATATATAAAGGCCTCACGTTAATTGTGGATTGATTCCAATTTCTGAATTAACGCCTAAAACAAGCTTTTTTTTCCTTCGTCAACATAATACACAGGATATATAAATACAAATAATCATAAATTTGTATATATATTTCCCGTGAAAAAACCTGTTTTATGGCTTTAATCCAGAAATTGGAACCAATTCACATTCAAAGTGAGGTCTTTTTAATATTTTTTTCACTAGCCCCTTTTCAGTCATGCGTATATTTTATCTGAGAGTTTTTAGTAGTTTTTTTTGATGTCTCGGCACTTCAAGCATATTGGAGTTAATTCGTTTTCGCCCTTACTCCTTTAATATAAATTATATACATATGTATGTTATTATTAATTATATATTTGTGTGTGTGTGTGTGTGTGTGTGTGTGTGTGTGTGTGTGTGTGAAGGTGCATGGCTTAGTGGGTACAGCGTAGAGCTTACGATCGTGAGGTTGTGAGTTCGAATCCCGGACCGGGCTGCGTGTTGTGTTCTTGAGCAAGACACTTTATTTCACGTTGCTCCAGTTCACTCACCTGTAGAAATGAGTTCCGACGTCACAGGTGCCAAGCTGTATCGGCCCCTTTGCCTTTCCCTTGGATAACACTGGTGGCGTGGAGAGGGGAGGCCGGTATGCATGGGCGACTGCTGGTCTTCCATAAACAACCTTGCCCGGACTTGTGCCTGGGAGGGTAACTTTCTAGGTGCAATCCCATGGTCAGTCATAACCGAAGGGTGTCTCAGCATATACACACACACACACACACACCACATATATATATATATATATATATATAATATATATATATATATATATATATATATATATTATATATATATGAATTATGTGTGTGTGTATATATATATATTAAGTTAATAATATAGTGTATATATATGGATGTATGTATATATATATTATATATGCTGTTATATATATATATATATATATATATATATATATGCATGTATGTATATGTATATATATATATATATATAATTATATTATTAAATTAGAGATAAAACCACTATTAGGCAAATCAAACAGTGAAAAATCATAAGCCAATACATTATATATATATATATATATATACATACATACATGCATGCATACATACATACATACATGTATACACACGCTTCGATGTGGTTTCCATTCTTAGTTGAAGTTATTTTATGTTCCTTTGGGAAAAAAAAAAAAAAACAATTTCACAAAATATTTCTGTTCCTAAAAACATATGATCTCGTTCCTAGAAAACACAACGAAAATGTAATATCACGGCGTAGTAGTAGTAGTAGTAGTAGTAGTAGTAGTAGTAGTAGTTGTAGTAGTGGTGGTGGTGGTGGCGGCGGCGGCGGCGGCGACGGTGGTGGTGGTGGTGGTGGTAGTAGTGTATTTGGTGGTGGTGGTGGTGGTAGTAGTAGTAGTGGTATTGGTGGTGATGGTGGTGGTGGTGGTGATGGTGGTTTGGTGGTGGTAGTAGTAGTAGTAGTAGTAGTATAGTAGTGGGGTGGTGGCGGCGGCGGCGGCGCGGCGGGGCGGCGGCGGCGGCGGCGGCGGCGGCGGCGGCGGCGGCGACGGTGGTGGTGTGGTGGTGGGGGTAGGGGGTGTTGGTAGTATGGATTGGTGTTGTGTGGTGGTAGTAGTAGTATTGTATTGGTGGTGATGGTGGTGGTGGTGTGTGATGGTGGTGGTGGTAGTAGTAGTAGTAGTAGTAGTAGTAGTAGTAGGGTGGTGGTGGTGGTGGTGTTGGTGGTGGTGGTGGTGGTAGTAGTAGTGGTATTGGTGGTGATGGTGGTGGTGGTGATGGTGGTGGTGGTGGTGGTGGTAGTAGTAGTAGTAGTAGTAGTAGTAGTAGTAGTAGTAGTAGTGGTGGTGGTGGTGGCGGCGGCGGCGGCGGCGGTGGTGGTGGTGGTAGTAGTAGTGGTATTGGTGGTGATGGTGGTGGTGGTGGTGGTGGTGGTGGTAGTGGTAGTAGTAGTAGTAGTAGTAGTAGTAGTAGTAGTGGTAGTGGTGGTGGTGGTGGTGGTGGTGGTGGTGGTGGTGGTGGTAGTAGTAGTAGTAGCAGTAGTAGTAGCTGGGTCGTACAGATTCTGATTCTAATACTGATTACAGCACTAGGCAACAAATTTCAATTATTTATTTTTTTTATTTATTTTTGTGTTACAGACCCGTAAGCTATTGGTCCTACCAAAATTCTGATGATAATTTCAGTTCTGATATCTAAATTTCTCTATCACGTCCAGATTTTATGTAACCGGAAGCCCCTATTTTTCATTTTTTTTTTTTTCTCACCTGCTTCTATTACTAAAGCCGTCTAACCTACTTTTTTCTGTGCCTCGCTTTATGTTAAGCATACTTAAATAATTAGTCAACAAGGATGAAGGTTTTTCATTGCCGTTGTGCAGTAATATTGCTTTAAGGCTAGGATTACTAGAGTCAAAGTACAGTCTCCACTCTTTTGGCAGTGGAAGAGTGTGGCTTAGTGGTTAGTGTTGGGCGGAAGAGTGGAAGAGTGTGGCTTAGTGGTTAGTGTTGGGCGGAAGAGTGGAAGAGTGTGGCTTAGTGGTTAGTGTTGGCAGAAACGTTAGAACTCTGGGAGAAATGCTTACCGGTATTTCGTCTGCTGTTACGTTCTGAGTTCAAATTCCGCCGAAGTCGACTTTGCCTTTCGTCCTTTCGGGGTCGATTAAATAAGTACCAGTTACGCACTGGGGTTGATATAATCGACATAATCTGTTTGTCTGTCCTTGTTTGTCCTCTCTGTATTTAGCCCCTTGTGGGTAGTAAAGAAATAGGTTAGTGTTGGGCTCATAATTGTAAGACTGTGGTTTCGATTCCCGGACTGGGCGACGCGTTGTGTTCTCGAGCGAAACACTTCATTTCATGCTGCTGGCGTATATATTCCGCACCTGGCGTGCCGTCCAGGTGCGGTATATATACGCCGGGAAACCGGCCCTTATGAGTCGGTATGATTCGAGAAAGAAACTTAACCTAATTTTTCCTTATTCTTTTGAATCATAGCGAAGGCCAATACCTTCCATCAGGCCACTAGCGTAGCGGTAGGGGCGGCGTTAGGGGCGGCATTTTTCATCCTGTTGTAGTCTATTGCTGTAGGCAATGTGTTTTTTTGTGGGGTCCGGGGACGACAAACGTAAGGGCCGCCCCGGGTGGCACACACTCTAGCTACGCTAGTGCATCAGGCCACTGATATCGTGGCAGAATCAAACGTTTTCCTATTGTAAGTAAAACGATGAAAACTCCAAATGGCGATGACGAAAATAGGAAACTTTGGTGTTTGGCTGGAGAAAATTCCATTCTTGAAATCTGGAACCAAGTAACTCTGCCTTTTCTTTTGGTAATTCCAAATCGCGCACTTAGCCATTTAACCCTGCTTGGCTTAACAAATATGGGAAACTAGTTGCGTCTGGAACATATACCCCATCTTTCTCAATTTCTATATCACTAGCAGAATCTTCAGATGACCTGCTGTCTGTTGCCGTTGCTTGTTGTTGTTGTTGTTGCTGCTGCTGCTGCTGATGATGATGATGCTGCTGTTAAGCAACAAGACGGGTAAGGGTGATTAGGGGATGGTCTAGGGCTTAGGGGCGGGAGACCCCAGACCTTGGGAAAAAAAACTTTGGTCGTCTTGTTGTAGTCGAGGGCTCTTCGTTGACGCCCGACACCATTGGGAGGTGGCCCTCGAAGTCGCTGGAAATGGAGATCTCCAGGTCCAAATTCTTGAACGGCATCGTTGCTGGTGGAACTGGTAGTAGACTTGTTTCATCATGTAGTACTGGTTTTATTGCCGATTCGCAGTTTGGGCACATGATTTTTGATTTGTCTTTATTTGTGAAACTAGCAATCTTTGTCAAACAAGAATAACAATCTTTGAAGTGATTTTGCAGCTGGCGTCAAACCATGGGAACTGAGAACGGCACAGCTTTTCTTTTACTATTCATCAAAGCTATTAACATTGTATTGCACTGTGCATAGTCAATATGTGGTATCCAGTACGTCTTTTGCTCTCCTAACTTACGGTCAAAACAATCCTTGAAGGCAAGTCTAATTTTTGTTGTTATGTTTCTACGTTGTGGCTTAGGTGTATATTGTCCACAGATGTAGCAGAAGTTGTCTGGGTGGCTTACACAAACACATCTATTTGATTGCATCTTAATTACTATACAATATTGGGGGGGGGCGTCGTAGAAATTAATTATTATGATATCTTTATATATAAAAGTGAAGTTGTGTGTGTGTCTCCTACGATTTAGATTCCTAACTACTCCCACATTTTGCGGTGCAGTTTAACCAAAACCAGGTATCTTATAGTCGTGATTCATATCGAGCCCGTCTGGGTATTAGCGCGCGTCTACGATGAGTCTACGATTTTTAAAATAATTTACCATCATTTTTTCCATTTTAATGCATTTTTTCGCTATTATATAAGGGAAGTAACTCTCTAAAAATGTCTACGATGAGTCACGATTTAAAAAAAAATTTACCATCATTTTTTTTCCATTTTTAATGCATTTTTTGCTATTTTTTGGCTATAACTCTCTAAAAATGCTTATATAGTTATTTCCCTTACAAACCCGAGCAACGCCGGGCGATACTGCTAGTACAAAATAAAAAGAAATACATTACACACTATAGTACAAAACAAATGCTATAAAAACACACGATTTATTACAGCCCACTACTTCTTTACCAGCAAAGAACTTCAACAATCGTTCTGCTTGACTGTTAAGCAACGACTGACCGTTGGGCCGTTACTATACTCTTGACTCAGCATTGCCAACTCCGGATAAATTTTAGCGATCAAAATCGTTAGAATTTGTATATAGTTGCCAAACAAAAATTGCTTTAAACTTGAAAAGTATGTTTCCTATTACTGGCATTAAGCTGATTAATACCAAAATCTAGACGTGGTAGGAAATTTTATTAAGTGATTTGCATTTTACACAAAATCTAAGCGTGATAGAAAAAAATTATAGATTTGAAATCAGTACCGCAAAATTAGCTAGGAACACCTATTTGATCTTCTGTAACAAAATCTTTGTTGCCTAGTGTAATATATGACAGTAAAAGGTTTAGCCAAGTTTAGGTGCCGTCTTATTATTTATTACACCTGGCAAGTAAGATTTAGTGACATACCTGCAAGGTCAAGCTGCAGCTAGTGTTCTTGTAACTATTGTTATTGCAACTGTTGTTATTGTTGTTGTTTAGCTTTGTGGAGTTCGTCTCTGAAACGCAATTCGTCGAAAAAGCGTCGCTGGATTTTAGAGAAAAAAAATCCTTGAGTAACACTGGTATAGATGATATCTGACTGAAATTGAAAGACTTTTACATTTAAAAAGAACACGGCTTTCAAATTATTTAGAAAGGTCACGATTGCATCATTGTATAACAAAAAATGTTGGCATTTCCATGATTTTCCTATCAAACAACAGCAATAAACATGCTAAGTATTTTCCTTTGTTTCACTTTATTTCAATTTTCAGAGAAGTCTGTGTGGCTTAGTCTTAGACAAGGCAGGGAAACTCTATGCCAGCTTTATTAAAATTGAAATGGGGGGATCCAGTTACTGACTTTTTAACATGAGACGCAAATCACAAACCTGGTTCTCTTAACGACAATACACTACTTACTTAGAAACTTTTGTAGTCTGTGGCTTAAGTACAGACGTAATTATTAGTACTTCATACGTCACTCATACTTTCTTTACTCTCTCTTTACGTTACTTCATACTTTCTTTACTCTCTCTCTCTCTTTCTCTGTTTTTCTTTTCTCTCTCCCTCGCTCTCTTTCTCTCACTCTCTGTATGTATGTTTGTATATTCACGCAGAAAAATCGCTACTAATCCATACAAGTAATAGTATAGAAGAAATAAATGAAGTTGAAAATGCAGAGAGCATATATAAAGATTTATTTACATTAAAATTGATTCACTTTATCGTACAAATGGGAAACAGGTTAAGTATATTAATGTTAATATAAATTAATCTTCGTACATACCCTCTGTGTATTTTCTACTTCCTTTATTTCTTGTGTACACACACACACACACCACACACATATGTGAGTGTATATAATATATATATATTATATATATATATATAATATATATATATATATATATATATATAATATATATATATACACATATGTGTATGAATCTTCGTATATATACATATATACACACCCACATGAGTGAGTGGGCGAACGAAAGAAAGTGATACTCAACAGATTTGGTGGGTGTTACATAAAGTTTTTGGCAACAGTTTGACCCGGCCCCTTATGACCTAAAGAGTCGTGGACACTTAGGATAGAGCCATCTCATTAAATATCAGATGTCTGATGAGATAGGTCGGGCCTACGAGCCCACGTACGAAACTTGAAGTCATATTGGAGCGGAGTGAAACTGTTATATATATATATGTGTGTGTGTGTGGTGTGTGTGTGTGTGTGTGTGTGTGTGTGTGTGTGTGTGTGTGACCGCGTGTGTACCGTTGGCGATTTTTTTATCTTCCGTCTTCCCTTCTTTGGATCTTTCCTCTTCCTATGTTTCTGACGAAGAGCTCCGCCCGAAACGTTAAACCCTCCTTCTTCCCTTCCTTCCTGAGCATCCAATAATACTATATTTGTTCCACGTCCTCGCGTTGTTTTGTTTTCTCTTTGTGTTTTCATGTTTGGATTAACTTTGTGTGTGTGTGTGTGTGTGTGTGTGTATGTGTGTGTGTGTGTGTGTGTGTGTGTGTAAATGGATGAATGAATTATCCTTTGTTTACTGTTAACATGGAAAATTCAATAAACAGTTACCAGGGTAGCAAAATTACGCAAGTAACAAGGATGAAGCGACCTATTCAAAGTAGAAACTCCGGGTTAAGCAGTAATTTGTGTAGTATAAGTAATAAATGGAGTTGAGTTGAACGCAAATGTTATTCAAATTCTTTTACTTTCGACATATGTTTCGAAGACAACATTGGGTTTATTCCAAAGGAATAAACGGTGTAAAATGCAATCTTCTCATCAGGAAAGAAAGAGAGCCTATCTCAACAAGACATGGATCTTTTCCTTTTGAACGGCAGTTTTCAACACAATTTCTAGTTAACTAAACACTTTTAAACTTCGCATACTGGTAGAATGTGTTTATAAAACATCATTTTTCTTGGCTTTATTGAGAAAATTCTATAGTTTGTAACATATTTCCACTTTAAAATCGAGTATTTCGGCAATTTTAACTAATCAAATACGTCCATTTGGAGTGAAAACATACCGTGCTGTATGAATATGCCCCTCGTTTAAGAAACAGATTTGGTTTATTTACATCTGCGAAGAAAAAAAGATACCCTTCCCCCACCCCTAACCCTAACTCTAACTAAACCTAACCCTAAAATAGATTGAAATGCAATAGATCGATACTAGGGTTATAATTATGGGTGACAATTTCATTTGACACCGCTAGAAAAAAATCCCATTTTCCGTAGCGGTGTCGTATGAAATTGTCACCCATAATTATAACCCTAGTATCGATCTATTGTATTTCAATCTATTTTAGGGTTAGGTTTAGAGTTATGGCTAGGGTTAGGGTTAGGGGTGGGGGGAAGGGTATCTTTTTTTTCTTCGCAAATGTAAATAAACCCAATCTGTTTCTTAAACGAGGGACATATTCATACGGCACAGAAAGTTTTCACCTCAATAGACATCACTGATTGGTTGAAATTGCAGAAATGCTCGATTTTAAAGTGGAAATATGTTACAAACTATAGAATTTTCTCAAGAAAGCCAAGAGAAAAAATGTTTTATTTTGACACATTCTACCAGTATACGAAGTTTAAAAGTGTTTAGTTAACTAGAAATTGTGTTGACATATGCCGTTCAAAAGAAAAAATCCCAAGACATTATAACAATTACGATGACTGCATAAATGATAAACATACGTTATTAAGTATTTTAAACTTATATATATATATAAGCTAGCAATAATATTAACAGCAATCATAACAATAAAAACTCCGTCTTAGTCTCGGAGGTAAACCCTAACAGATTAAAGTTCTTGTCTAGCAATTCCAAAATTAGAAATTCCATTTACCAGTGTAAAATTTCTTCCGGTACCGATATCTTCTTCTACATTGGGGCAACTACTTCCAAATTAGCCCAGAGGATTTCCAATCATTATTCAACTTTCCGAGATAAGAGAAAACAACAAAGTACAGGACTAAGTAAATTAGTTTGGCGTCTTAAGGACAGCAATATAACTTTCAAGCTGGAATGGTCCATATTGTCTGTATCCTTTCTGTTTGATAAGGGCAGAAAATTTTGTGGCGTCTGTAATTCCGAACTTTTCCATATATTGTTCGCCAAATTCCCTTTAGTAAATACAATGGTTGAAAAATCCTATAGGTGCATGCACTGGCAGAAACACACCTTTCACTCATATGAATGATGATTAATATAGATAACCTCCTTGAATTTAATAATTTGCTTCTATTTATACAACACCACCATAGACAAATTTTTATACTCATAAAGGACTACTACCAAATTCGTTGAGGTATGTTTTACCTTTGTCTCTCTACCTCACCCTCCTCTCTCTCTCTCTCCCTCTCTCTATCGTAAGCACAATCAAACACAAAGACACAAACCTGTCACTTCACAACTGTTTGTTTTTGGCATCTACCCAACCACACACACAATCACGCACACACATACACACACATAGACACGAATGCAGTTATATACATACACACACATAGGGACTCAATCGCAAAAGCAAAACAACAACATATCACCATTCATATGACTTGCACCCTGTCACCTTCCTATTCTTAGATCTCTCCCCTCCAACCTTGTTTGAACTCTTGAACTTTCTAGAATCTTCTACATTCAACCATTTTTGACGTCACTGCTTATAACGGAATATTTTAAAGAAACACTCATTATCGCTATGGACTCCGTGTGGGCAACCATCTAAGAGTTTTTGTTCATCTTGATGCTGACATAAGTTCCTTGTTTTTCCTGATGAGAAGGCGGCATAATGCACCCCTTATTCCTTCGAAATTAGGAATATGCAGCCTTCGAAACATATGTCGAGAATAAAGGAATTTTGTTAAATCGTCGTTCAACTCCATTCTTTCTTTTATTTGTATTAAAAAAAAAAACACAAATTTCCACACGAAATGTAGCTTCAACCGTGTTTTTCTGACGTGAATTTGCTACCCAGGTATCGGTTAACCGAATTATCCATACTAAGATAATTCATTCACTACTTATATATATATATATATATAATATATATATATATATATATATATATAATATATAGGAAACAATATAGGGTGAAATTAATTAATTTGGAATAATTATTAATTACAGGAATAAAGGAATTTTGTTAAATCGTCGTTCAACTCCATTCTTTCTTTTATTTGTATTAAAAAAAAAACACAAATTTCCACACCAAATGTAGCTTCAACCGTGTTTTTCTGACGTGAATTTGCTACCCAGGTATCGGTTATATATATATATATATATATATATATGTATGTATGTATGTATTTATGCATATACACGTACGTCTTGGTATTTGTGTCATTGCAAATGACTGACAGCGCGCGCTTGTGTGTGTGTGAGAGCGAAAGAGAGCGAGAGAGAGAGTATATGGCAGTGTGTCTGCATGTCTCACAGTCTACATTTTCTTCCCTTCATGTTCTTTATCGATTTGCGAAACCTTTTTTTAACTATCACCCTTATCTTCATGATCACCACCACCACCACAACTACCACCACCATCATCATCATCGTCATCATTATGGCGGAGGTAAAACGCATGCGCCCCAACCACTTCCGGTTTTTTTGCCAAAATTTCTTCGGGTTCATATGTTTTTGACATAGGAGATTACGATTTTGCCCCAAAAAAAATCATTCAAAAATTTAATTTCTCCCACCCCTCCCCTTCCCCTCCCATCCCCAATTAATTTTGAACTTTTTCGAATTTATTTTCTAATCCACGTAGAAAAATACAAAGATTACAAATCTGGGAACTATTTTAATTTTTTTTATCTTAATTTTTTTTGTTAAAGAATCACTCAATACCCCTTCCCACACCTCGCCCACCCATCACCTCCCCTCTTTCAAAAAGCTAAAATCTCCCAATGTTTCACTTTCGTCTGATGTTTCATGCATGCGTAGAATTCTACTGAAATAGCAGGCGTCAAAAATATCAAACCCATTTCTTTATTACCCACAAGGGACTAAACATAGAGGGGACAAACAAGGACAGACATAGGTATTAAGTCGATTACATCGACCCCAGTGCGTAACTGGTACTTAATTTATCGACCTCGAAAGGATGAAAGGCAAAGTCGACCTCGGCGGAATTTGAACTCAGAACGTAGCGGCAGACGAAATACCGCTAAGCATTTCGCCCGACACGCTTGAAACAACAGCTAAACGACAAAGAAAGAGTGGCATTATCTCTTTCTTTCAGTTTTTCATTAGAATGTATGGAAACACTATGTTGTCTCAAAAATGCTAAAACTTTTTGATCGATTTGTGGCTAAACCTGGATTTAATTTCATTTCATCACATTTTGCTATCAATTATATAGATAATTGCAAACATGATCTGTAAAGATAACTTATTTTAGTACAATAGTTGTGTGTACATTTTTACAAATGTTTCACTTGCTCAAGCACCCCTACAAATACGCGCACACAGTTCTTGGGGACTTAACAATCATGGCTGATGTCCAATTTTGAAAGTATTGTTCAAGATTTTCTTCTTTTGGAATTAAGAAAAGTATGTAAAAATAACTTCTTTTGCATACACACACACACACACACACACACTGTGTAAAACGTCAGTGTTAATTATGTTATTTCTTGCTCTGTGCACGCGCTAAATTACAGCTCAACTTCAATTGAAATTACCTTTTTTCACTTTGTAATTCGTGTTTGAGATGAGCGTATTTAGAAACCTGATCTTCGATATAAACTTAAAAGGAAGGTTTTTTTGTTTAGAAATCGTGTCGTGTAGCTGTTGTTTCTAGAATGTCGGAGGTGATATTCACACCCACCAACTTTTTTTTTTTCAAAAACTTCTTAAAAATACGACTTTGGCCCACAAAATACGTTTTCAAAATTTTTATTTTCCCCTCCCCACTCCAATATTTTAATTTTTAACTTTCTCAGAATTTTTTTTTTTTTTTGTTATCCAGAAAAATACAAAGGTTACGAATCTTTAAAAATTTGTTTGTTATTTTTTTACTTAAAGAAAGACTCAAGTCCCTTTCCCCAACCTCTACCACCCATCACCTCCCCACTTTTAAAAAACTAAAAGCTCCGAATGTTTCACTTTTAGCTTTTTTGAAAGCGGGGAAGTTTTTCAGAAATCGTGTCGTTTAGCTGTTGTTTCTGGCATGTCGGGTTTTCTGGTGGTGATTTGACATTTTTTACGCCTGCTTTTTCAGTAGAATTCTACACGTGCGTGAAACATCAGACGAAAGTGAAGCATTCGGAGCTTTTAGCTTTTTCCTAGATTCGTAATCTCTGTATTTTTTCTACGTGGATTTTTTTTAAAACATCGAAAGAAAGTTTAAAATTAAGAAATTGGGGCGGGGAGGGGTGAAATAAAAATTTTGAAAACATTATTTTGGGGCAAAATCGGGCGATCTTTCGTCTCTAGTAGCCCTTTCCGTCGATTACACAACATACTGTCTGTCTCCCACACCCCATCAAACACACACACACACACACACACATGTACATCAATGCTCCCATGCACGGTAACTTCAAAAGAACTTCCCTCGTCATACAATCGCTTTTTCTTAGTCTCTTTCGCTCTCATTACTTCAAAAGTTCCCGCAAGCCCATATGTAAAAAAGAAAAAATTTTTTACGGAAATCGACGGAAAGGTCTACTAGAGACGAAAGATTGCCCAAAATCGTAATTTCCTACATCGAAAACATAAGAACCCGAAGAAATTTTGCGAAAAAAAAAACGGAAATGCAATTTATGACCGCCCATCATAATTATCATCATCACCACCATCGACGTCATCATCGTCTTCTTCATCAACGTCACCAACACCTTTACGACCAGCATCGTTGTCATCTCCACCACCACCATTATCATTATCATCTTTATCACTATCATCACCAACACCAACAACACCATCATCGTCGTCGTCGTCATCATTGTCATCCTCTTATCTCCCGTTCTAGTATGCCTTACACTCCTTTCCATTTATGTATTAAAGAAACTCTTAACACCATTCCTCCCTTCAAAGATTATCTTTTACGAAAAGAATAAAAGGCAGACTCAACTTATAAATGACACCATTGTCAATTCTATTTATAAGTCTAACAACAATTTTCGACGCCATCAGCATATTTCGACAAAGCAAAGCTGCTAAGATCATAAAACAAATAGCTATGAAATTTTAAAAAATACTTATATGAAGTAAAAAAAAAAGGAAATATATCTTAAATTAAGTTTTGTGCATCCGGCCTAACTCTTTAAACCCTTCCGGTTAGAGGGTTTCGCAGCAGTTTAATAACGAATGAAATCTTAATATCTTGTGAATTAAAATTTCCCTTCTAGCATTCATATAAAGGCGATCCCTACGTAAATAGGGTTGGTCGGAAATTACAGAGATTTATTTTAAAACAAATGCCAGAGAAAAAAAACCCTACAAAATGTAGGCTTGAGCAAAATGTATATTACAGTAAAAAAATTTTTAAAAAGCTGCCAAGATCATAAACAAATGGCTATGAAATGAAAATGCTTATATGAAATAAAAACGCAATAAATTTCAAATTAAGGTTTGAACATCCAGCCTAACTCTTTAAAACATTCCGGCTAGAGGGCTTCGCAACAGTTTGACAACGAATGAGGTTTTAATATCTTGTGGGTTAAAATTTTCCCGCTAGCATTCACGTAAATAGAGGGTTGGTCGGAAATTACAGAGATTTATTTCAAATATATGCCAGAGAGAAAAAAAAGGGAAGGAAAGAGAGAAAGAGACCCACCTGCTTTTTAGAAATGAATCATCATTGTACATCAAAGATTTACACAACCGGAAATACGCAAAAACTATCCCTTCTTGCTTGAAGGTATTTTGTATGAAAGGTGGCGGGAAGAAGTGCTTACGTTGACAACATAAAGGAAAATGACTGGGACCCAGGGTCAATTATTAGTAGCGCAAGAAGAAATTTCCTAAAGTACCGATTACAAATTAAGATTGAATGTTCTATGAACTGAGTGGAAAATATATGAATTGTTGTAAATATGCGTAATTGTGTTCTATAAACTGAAAGTCTCCTTCTTTAGTGTAAATATAACATTACATTATTTCCCTAGGTAGCCGGTTATAACGAGTCTGCGGCGATTACGTTTTGTTTTTACCATTTCTGAACTTAGTGATGTTGTCATTAGAAAACGGATGAATGTCACAGTTCATCATTCTTCTCTATGTTATAACGTAGAATACTATTTAAGTAATGATTTGTTAATTTAAATTGAAGTGAAGATTATTGTTGTTATTGAGCTGTTGTTGCTGGGATGCCAGTGACGGTGGAGGCGACGGTGACGGTAACGGTGACGCAGTGACGGCGGCGGCAGTGAGGCGACGGCGGTGACGGTGAAGGCGGCGGCGGCGGAGACGGTGACGGTGACGGTGACGGCGGCGGCGGTGGTGACGGCGGGGAGGGGGGGGGGGGGGCGGGTGATGGGGGGCGAGGGCGGTGACGGCGGGGGGGGCGGTGGTGACGGGGTGATGGTGACGGCGGCGCGGTGACGGTGGGTGACGGCGGCGGTGAGGTGGCGGCGACGGTGACGGCGTGACGGCGGCGGCGGGGGTGGCGGCGGCGGTGAGGGCGGCGGCGGCGGCGGAGGCGGCGGCGGCGGCGGTGACGCGGCGGTGACGGTGACGGCGGCGGTGACGGACGGCGACGGTGACGGCGACGGTGACGGCGACGGTGACGGCGGCGGCGGCGGTGCCGGCGGCTGCGTGCGGTGACGGCGGCGGCTGCGGTGGCGGGGCGGGCGGTGGCGGCGGTGGGGCGGGCGCGGCCGTCACACCGTCGCCGCCGCACGCCGCCGCCGCCGTCCCCGTCGCCGCCGTCACCGTCGCCGTCACCGTCACCGCCGCCGTCGCCGCCGCCGCCACCCGCGCCGGCCGCCCGACCGCCGTCACCGCCGCCGCCGTCACCGTCACCATCACCGCCGCCGCCGTCACCATCACCGCCGTCACCGTCACCGCCGCCGCCGTCACCGTCACCGTCACCGTCTCCGCCGCCGCCGCCTTCACCGTCACCGCCGTCGCCTTCACTGCCGCCGCCGTCACTGCGTCACCGTTACCGTCACCGTCGCCTCCACCGTCACTGGCATCCCAGCAACAACAGCTCAATAACAACAATAATCTTCACTTCAATTTAAATTAACAAATCATTACTTAAATAGTATTCTACGTTATAACATAGAGAAGAATGATGAACTGTGACATTCATCCGTTTTCTAATGACAACATCACTAAGTTCAGAAATGGTAAAAACAAAACGTAATCGCCGCAGACTCGTTATAACCGGTACCTAGGAAATAATGTAATGTATATTTACACTAAAGAAGGTGACGGCGCGGCGGCGGCGGCGGCGGCCAGGGCGGCGGCGGCGGCGGCACGGGGCGCGGCGGCGGCCACGGCGGGGCGGCGGCGGCGGCCACGGCGGCGGCGGCGGCGGCCACGGCGGCGGCGGCGGCGGCCACGGCGGAAGGCGGCGGCGGCCACGGCGGCGGCGGCGGCGGTGGCGGGTGGCGGCGGCGGCGGCGGCGGCGGTGGCGGCGGGGCGGCAGCGGCGGCGGCGGCTGGTGGCGGCGGCGGTGGCGGCGGCGGTGGCGGCGGGGCGGGTGCGGCGGCGGCGGTGGCGGCGGCGGCGGCGGTGGCGGCGGCGGCGGTGGCGGCGGCGGTTACGGCCGCGGCGGCGGCGGCTGGTGGCGGCGGCGGTTAGGCCGCGGCGGCGGCGGCGGCGGTGGCGGCGGCGGTACGGCCGCGGCGGGCGCGGCGGCGGCGGCGGCGGCGACGGCGGCGGCGGTTGACGGCGGCGGCGGTGACGGCGGCGGCGGGACGGCGGCGGCGGTGACGCGCGGCGGCGGTGACGGCGGCGGTGACGGCGGCGGTGTGACGGCGCGGTGACGGCGGCGGTGACGGCGGCGGTGACGGCGGCGACAGTGACGATAGCGAAGGTGGCGAAGGAGATGATGGTAGCATCAGTTGTGATGGTTTGTGATGTTTAACACTTGGACTACATTCTCTATTGTATCCTTTCCTCATTGAAGACGACTCGATACAGTGTGGTTCGAGGTTGGATTCGGGCACTCTTTCTAGCAGTTCGAGCGATAATGTAGTGACTATTTCTATAAAGTAATGTACCGATTGTATAACACCGTGTAAGTGTCTTCTTGGTAGGACGTAGTGAAGTATACCAATGGTATAAAGTAGAGTTCGTCTGTTAGCGATATAAAGTAATGTTATGGTACTTTGTTGGATAAATGTAACTCAACGCGATGAGTTTTCTGTTTCTAAGTATTATTCATACACATTACTCAATCACTACATTAACACTCGCACACAGTAACATATGAGAGAAAGTGAGGAGGAGGAGGAGGAGGAAGAGGAGGCGGAGGCGGAGGAGAGTGCGTCTGTGTATATATTTGTGAAAGCGCGTGGCTTAGTGGTTAGGGGCATTCGACTCACGGTTGTAAGGTCGTCAGTTCAATTCTCGGCGGCGCGTTGTGTCCTTGAGCAAGACACTTTATTTCACGTTGCTCCAGTCTACTCAGCTGGCAAAAAATGAGTAGTACCTGTATTTCAAAGGGCCCGCCTTGTCACACTTTGTGTCACGCTGAATCTCCCCGAGAACTACACTAAGGGTACACGTGCCTGTGGAATGCTCAGTCACTTGCACGTTAATTTCACAAGCAAGCTGTTCCGTTGATCGTATCAGCTGGGACCCTCGTCGTCGCAACCGACGGAGTGTACATGTATATATGTACATGTACATGTATATATGTACATGTACATGAATGTAATTGTCACTAATTGTGACTGACGGTGCAGGGTAGTATTGTTGTTTGTTCCTTCTCGAGTCACGCCTGGCTCATTTGGGCCGGTTTCCCGGTTTCATTGGCGTATAGGTTCCCCACCTGGACGGGACGCCGGTCTGTCGTAGGTGAGCTGCAAGATGCCGGAGGAAAACGCGAGAGAAAATTGTGGCGAAAGAGTCAGCAGAAGTTCGCCATTACCCTCTGTCGGAGCCGCGTGGAGCTTATGTGTTTCACTCATAAACACACACATCGCTCGGTCTGAGATTCGAACCCGCGATCCCTCGACCGCGAGTCCGCTGCTCTAACCACTAGGTCATGTGCCTCCACGCAGTGTAGCATTACATTGGTAGAAATAAGAGTTACTTCTAGTAATATAGGTGCTACCCTGCACTGTCAGTCACAATTAGGGACATTTGAATTTTTCCTTTTTGGATTTATATTGTGTGTAGCCGCCTTCGTTATTTTATATATGAATTTATATATGTATGTATGTATGTATTATGTATGTATGTATGTATGTATGTACAGGGTTTGATCAATAAGTATCCGGACTGTTGCCATAGTAACGAAGTTAAAGCACGCAGAGTAAAGCCGCTTGTCACAAATTGATCTTGAACTCCGATGTGCATACGCACTAAGTTATAACGTTCTACCTTACTTCCGCTGTTTACAGCAGTGCTTGGAAGGAAAGTCTGTAACGTGTGATCGTCGCATTGACCATGACAGAGAAAGTTGTCATGGTGATACCTGCTCAGAGGCTTGGGCAATGTTGCAGAAAGTTTATGGAGAGAGGTGCATGAGTTGCACGCAAGTGTGCGAGTGGTTCAGATGTTTTCAAGATTGCCGAAAAAATGTCGATAGTGACGAACCTCCAGGGATATCCGCAACCTGCAGAACTGAGAAAAACATCGCAGATGTGCGTGCAGCTGTGAGGTGATATCGTCGAATCACCATCCGTGAGTTATCAAAAGATGTGCAGATTACGGTTCAGTTTAGTCCATTATCATTGAAGATTTGGGCATGAGACGTGTGACTGCCAAGTTTGTGCCAAAATTGCGTTCAGCTGACCAAAAAGACACTCGAGTTTCAGTTGCACAAGATCTCCTTGGTTGTGTCGAGAAGATGAAAAAATTTTTTTGAAAATGTTGCGTTGACCTCTGAGTAGATATCGCCAACCTTCTGACAAAATTTGATACAGATTCTCTGCTTATTTGGAGAGATAAGTAGACATTTTTATTTAAGAAATATTATTGTACTCTATATAAGCATTGATTGTTAAATATGAATTTATATTTTTTTATTTGTTAATGATAATTTAGATATGTACATGTTTTTTTTTTTATTAAGCTAAATTATATCTTCACAGATAAATACATTTTCTATCTATTTACTCTATTTTTTTTACCTTAAATATTTAACATAATAAATGTATTGTAGGCAACTGATCCTAATGTCTTAAGTTTCAAATTTAGTTAATGGAGTTTCTTCTATAAGAAAAATCATTATTCTATTTTTTTAGTAAATATTGTTTAACTCTATTTGCTTATTTATTTAACTATTATTGTTAACCTGAAGAGTGACTATAATTTAAATTGAATTGATTTTCGATTAAATTAAAATTTAATTGTAATTCGAATTTAATTATAGCCATGAAACGTACGTAGTTTTTTTTACTTATTATATTTCAATTGCATAATAGTGTTTTTTCTCTAATTTATATATTATATATATATATATATGTGTGTGTGTGTGTGTATGTGTGTGTGTGTGTGTGTGTGTGTGTGTGTGTGTGTGTGTGTGTGTGTGTGTGTGTGTGTGTGTGTGTGTGTGTGTGTAGGTCAAACTCCAGTGTTTGACCCGAGCAAAAAAGATAGTGCAATAGGTGTAAAACAAAATGTAGTAAACGAATATGAGAAAAATGCGCGCTGCGAACGGGAAGTGGAGATAGGACCCGGAAAATACACATCGGGAATGTTCCGAGTCCTCTCACCACTTCCCCGTTCGTCGGCGAAATTTTTCTTTTTATTCATATTCGTTTACTACACATTATTTTACACCTAGTACACTATTTTTTTTAAATTTTTGTGACGTGGGGGGTGCAGACTCGAATAATTCACACGATCCAGTAACCCACTTCGACACCGGTTCACAGTGTAATAGGTGTAAAACAAATGAATATGTAAAAAAATGCACACTGGCGAACGGGTGGGGGGGGAGAGGACTCGAACAATTCACACGATCACTCTCACGTTAACACCCGGTCACAAATTTTTTTTTTAATAGTGTAATAGATGTAAAACAACATGTAGTAAACAAATATGAAAAAAACATTTCGCCGGCGAATGGGGAAGTGGTGAGAGGACTCGGAACATTCCCAATGTGAATTTTCCGCCCCACCGTTCGCCAGCGCGCATTTTTTTTCTTTCATATTCGTTTACTACATGCTGCTTTACACCTATTGCACTATTTTCACTTTTTCTTTTTTTTTCTTTTTTTTGGGGGGGGGGAGCGGGTGTCGAGTCAAACACTAGAGTTTAACTGAAATAAATAATGCGATGACGGGAACGGATAATAGTCTGATACGGAGACATGGAGACCCCTGCAAATATGGTTTTGTAGATATTGTCAGAGAAGCATGGTAATAATGCACGTATCTCTAAAAGTAAACGCCAATAATGAGGCGTGGTGAGAGAACTCACGCGGTCACATATTGAATGTATGTATGTATGTATGTATTGATGGATGGATGGATAGATGTATTGATGGATGGATGGATGGATGATTTTTGTCAGTAAATGATTATACAGAGAATTGAAACAGTGGAATAAATAGGAATAAATGTTTACGTTGTGAAGAAGAAGAAGAAGAAGAAGAAGAAGAAGAAGAAGAAGAAGAAGAAGAAGAAGAAGAAGAAGAAGAAGAAGAAGAAGAAGAAGAAGAAGAGAAGAAGAAGAAGAAGAAGAAAGAAGAAGAAGAAGAAGAAGAAGAAGAGAAGAAGAAGAAGAAGAAGAAGAAGAAGAAGAGAAGAAGAAGAAGAAGAAGAAAGATAAGAAGAAGAAGAAGAAGAAGAAGAAGAAGAAGAAGAAGAAGAAGAGTATAAAGTTTCTGAGAAAATGCGTTGTCGGAGGGTTCGAGTTCTGACAAAGGATTCTTCCTAATATGTAAGAATTCTCTTTCCCACGGCATAAAAATTCATCCCACTGTTTGCATTATAAAAAATTATTGTTTTACTTACATTTCTAATGGAACTAGTTGCTGTTCTTTGGTCTTAGACTTGTGTTATAATTCCATTTCGGAAGTTTTGTAAGAATTTTAAACCAATCCCAGAATTAACAGGAACTTCATTAATACCTGGAAGAGTAAGAAGTAATAATATTAGTCTGAGCGGGATTTGAACTCAGAACGTAAACAGACCTAACAGGCCTGGCTGAAAACCTAAGGCATTTGCCCGAGGCGCAACGATTCCGAGTCAGTTATTATCAAAACTTTTGCGTCCATGAGCATCATACATTATGTGGAGGCGCAATGGCCCAGTGGTTAGGGCAGTAGACTCGCGGTCATAGGATCGCGGTTTCGATTCCCAGACCGGGCGTTGTGAGTGTTTATTGAGCGAAAACACCTAAAAAAGCTGCACGAGGCTCCGGCAGGGGATGGTGGTGATCCCTGCTGTACTCTTTCACCACAACTTTCTCTCACTCTTACTTCCTGCTTCTGTTGTACCTGTATTTCAAAGGGCCGGCCTTGTCACTCTCTGTGTCACGCTGAATATCCCCGAGAACTACGTTAAGGGTACACGTGTCTGTGGAGTGCTCAGTCACTTACACGTTAATTTCACGAGCAGGCTGTTCCTTTGATTCGGATCAACCGGAACCCTCATCGTCGTAACCGACGGAGTGCTTCCATACATTATACAATGTATCCTTCCTTTCCTATTACGATATTATGTAGTAGATTCGGTGGCTATTTCTAGCATTTCGAGCAACCAGGAGAGGAATTAGTTTCTTGATTTGGGGAAACGGTGATAAATTGAGAGATAAAAACTGGAAGAGTATTAAAGATTCAAATAGAGCGAAGGGCGGGAAAAGGGAGCAAGAAACGAGGTATCTTTTATCTTTAACTTGTTTCAGTCGTAGGACTGTGGCCAAGATGGAGTACCATCTTAATGTGTCTAGTAGTGCAAATATTCCTTTGTACTTATGTTTTAAGTCTTATATTCATTCTATCGATAACTTTGGCTGAACAGCTAGGTTAGAGAGGCGTTAGAAAACCAACACTGTCATGTGTTTAGGGCAAACATAAACACAATTACACAAACTAACATAAATACATGTATTACTATATACAACACACACACGCACCACATACATACATACATAATACATACATAATACATACATACATACATACATACATACATACGTACATATATATATATATATATATATATATATATATATATTATATAATATATATATATATATAATAACGGGAAGCTTTATGAAAATAAACAAAAGACGAAGGCAGGTGGAATACAACAAACAATTGTATTAGTATGGCGCTCAGGAATATAAATAAAACAAGTATTTTACGTTTCGAGCCTACGCTCTTCAACAGAAAGATACACAGAAAAGAATCACGGAAAGAAACAAGGAGAGAAAATATATATATATATCCCTTTATTCTTTTTTACATTTCAGCCCTACAGTTTCTGTTTACCGAATTCACTTTGGCTGTAGCAGAAAACACTTGCCCTGGGTGCCGCACAAAGCGACTGAACCCGAAACCCCGTGGTTACGAAGCGAACTTCTTAACCATACCCAAGAAAATATGTTTCTTAAAAAAATGTGTCAAGTGTATGTCAACAATGCCACATCATTGTTGAAATTGGACCTACCTAATTATAACTAATCCATCAAATATTTCATACTCACGCCGTACGTCCTTTCCCAGTTACCTCAAAGACGTCATTAACCATTTTCTGACATTTCATTGGAACTTTCAACCAACCTACATTTTACGTTCACGCTTTACTCACGTTTTAAGCTTTTGTTCTTCTGACTTGTTGTTGTTGTTTACGAAATCCGCCGACAGTTTCTCTTCCAAACCTTTTCCTGCATCATTCATTGACATGCAATATCTTACATAGTATTCACAACGCTTCCTTCTTCCTCTGTTCCACATTTTAGCTTTACTATACTCTCGCTCACGACGACACTTATTTATTTATTTATTTATTTATTCATTCATTCATTCATTCATTAATATATTCTGGCAAGAATCGTTAGCACGACGGGCGAAATGCTTTGCGATATTTTGTGTGTCACTACGTTCTGAGTTCAAATTCCGCCGAGGTCGTCTTTGCCTTTCATCCTTTCGGGGGTCGATTAAATAAGTACCAGTTACGCACTGGGATCGATATAATCGACTTAATCCGTTTGTCTGTCCTTGTTTGTCCTCTCTGTGTTTAGCCCCTTGTCGGTAGTAAAGAAATAGGTATTTCGTCTGCCGTTACGTTCTGAGTTCAAATTCCGCCGAGGTCGATTTTGTCTTTCATCCTTTCGAAGTCGATTAAACAAGTACCAGTTACGCACTGGGGTCGATGTAATCGACTTAATCCCTTTGTCTGTCCTTGTTTGTCCACTCTATGTTTAGCCCCCTGTGAGCAATAAAGAAATAAATATCTTCTACGCATAAAATAATTTGACACTTATTAATGTTAAATTAGTTCAAAAAATTCTACACTTAGGTGCAGGCAAGCCTGTGTGGTTAACGAATTCGCTTCGCAACCAAATGGTTGGGGACTCAGT
>NW_021835336.1:25000-32500 GCF_006345805.1 Octopus sinensis | reverse complement strand
TTAGTATGTAAGGGTGTGTGTGTGTGTGTGTGGTGTGTATGAGAGAGTATTAGTGCGTAAGATTGGTCTGGACGTGCGTATGTATGGGGTTGGTGTATGTATTTAGTATGTATTAGTAGTATTAGTACGTATTGGTATGTATAGGTGTGTGTGTGGTGTGTGTGAGAGAGTATAAGTGCGTATGCGGGTCTGGACGTTGTGTATGTATAGGGTGTTGGTGTAAGTATTAGTATGTACTAGTATGTATTAGTACGTATTAGTATGTATTAGTTGGTGTGTGTATTGGTATGGCACATCATATGTGATGTGATGTGTAAAGTCATGTGGTGTAGTGAGGAGAAGAGGGGGGAGGGGGGGAAGAGGGGAGGGGAAGAGGGGGAGAGAAGGGGAGGGGAAGAAGAGGGGAGGAGAAGGGGAAGAGGAGAGGATGGGGGAGAAGGAGGGGATGAGGGGGATGAGGGATGAGAGGAGAAGAGGAGGAAAGAGGGAGAGGGGGAGAGAGAAGGGGAGAGAGAAGGGAGAGAGAGGGAGTGAGGGAGCAGAGGGAAGGGGAAGAGGGAGGAGAAAGAGGGGAGAAGGAAGGGGAGTAGGGGTAAGGAGGGTGAAAGGAAGAAGGACTAAAGAAGTAGGGGAGGGGGGAAGGGGGGGAAGAAAGGATAGGGAGAGAGGGGGGAGAGGGGGGTTAGATGAGGAGGGGGCAGATGAGACCAAATGGCGTATAAGAGCGAAGAGAGAAGAGAGAAGATTAATTCTGTTCGCGGCGCAAACGGGAATCCGGATGGCCTCTGTGTAAGGACAAACCGAACACAGATAGGTGTTGCAAGGAGTGACCGGTGGAGCGGAAATGGCGTGAGACCGGTGTGTCGTTCGCAAGGTGGATGTCACGAAGGTGTTCCGCGAACCGGTCAGCCAAGCGGCGTCCCGTTTGTCCGATGTACAAGGAATTGCAGAGAGAGCAAGAGATGCAAAGATAATATTGCTGGAGGTGCAAGGTGAAGGAGTGGATGATGGGTAGGTCGATGGTGGGTGCTAGTGAGGCGGGTGGTGGTGTGGAGAGGTAAGGGCAAGTGCGGCAACGGGGGCGGGAGCAGGGAAACGAGCCGGGTTGGGAGGTAGGGTCAGGGAAGGAGCTATGGACCAAAAGGTCTCGAAGGTTGTGGGTCGTTTGAAAGAGGGGAGGGGTCGGTTAGGGAGAAGATGTGTGAAGTGGACGGGTCGGACTGGAGATGACGGAAAGCTCGAAGAATGGTGCGTTGGAGACGTAGGGTCGTGGGGTGGTAAGTGAGGGGGAAAGAGAGGCGGGAGACTACAGGGCGGGTTCGGGGAGAGAGAGCAGAAGAACACGGTCCACGGACCGTGCTCTGGCAAGGGCGGTGTGGATAGTGGTGAGGGGGTATCCACGTAGGGTGAAGTGGTGAGCCATACGTTGAGACTGAGTCTCAAAGTCATGGTCGTCACTACAGAGCCTACGTAGACGGAGGAATTGGGAATAGGGGATGGAAAGCTTGGTGTGTTCTGGGGGGAGGAAGAGAAGTTGAGGTATGAGTGTGAGTCTGTGTGTTTGTAGTGAATGGAGGTGGTAAGAGTGGAGTGAAGAATGCTAACCGAAATGTCGAGGAAGGAGACAGAGGTGTTGGAGATAGTGGAAATGAAGTGGAGGGCTGGAGGGAAGATTGGACGAAGAGAGGAAGGAATCTAGATTCGCGGGAGAGTGAGGTGGCACCGATAATGTCGTCAATATAACGACCATATAGTTCAGGAGTGGGACCAGTGAAATTAGAGAATACTTGGGCCTCAAAATAGCCAACGAACAGGTTCGCATAGTTGGGGCCCATTCGCGTTCCCATGGCCACTCCCGAGACCTGATGGTAGAACTCGCCCGCGAACGAGAAGCAGTTCAGAGTAAGGACAAGTTCGGCCAGACGAATGAGTGTGGAGGTGTCAGGTACAGGGTTAGAGCGGAGGTCAAGAAAGTGTCGAAGGGCCTGCAGTCCTTCGTGGTGAGGGATAACAGTATAGGGGGCTTTGGATGTCTATAGTAAAAGGATTTTGGAGGAGCCGGGGAGGAAAGGAGAAAGAGTTGAAAAGCCGGAGAGCATGGTTGGTATCGTGGATGTGGGAGGGAAGAGATGCCACTAGGGGGGCAAGGACACGGTTGAGGTATTTAGAGATGAGCTCCGTGGGGCAGTTACAGGCAGAGACGATGGGGCGGCCAGGGTGGTGGGTTTATGGATTTTGGGGAGGAAGTAAATGGTGGGGGTACGTGGGGTTCGCACAATTAGGTTGGATGCGGTTGCGGGGGAGACGGGAGGACGAGATGAGGTCCTGGACAGTAGAGGATACCGTCTGTTGGTAGCTACGTGGGGGTTGGGGTTAGAGGGCAGAGGGAATAGAAGGAGGTGTCATTGAGTTGGCGGAAAGCCTCGGCCCTATAGAGGTCCGCGCTCCACACCACTACAGCTCCACCTTGTCAGCCGGTTTGATGATAATTTCAGCGCGCCGTTGGAGGGAACGAAGAGAGCAAGAGCTCAGCCGGGGAGATGTTGAGGCGGCGTTGGCGCCTGGAGAAGTTGAACCGCTCCAATGCACGCTGACAAGCGCCCGCGAAAAGATCCACTGCTAGGATCTGGCCAGGGGCAGGCGTCCACGGGGATGGTCGGCGGCCCAGGCCAGTGAAGCAGTCGTCCTCTTCGTGGGGGTGGGTGGCGAGTCGTGGTAATGCGCACCCAACCGGACACGGCGCACAAGCTGTGGACATCAACTCGCGTCTGGAATTCCTTACAGGATGGAGTGAGGGGAATGAAACGCAGACCCCTACCAAGGACGGAGCGTTCAGCCGCAGAGAGGGGAAGATCGGGGGGAATGGTAACAAACAGACGGAAGTGGAGAAGGGGTGGGTGGAATAGAAGTAGGAGGGGTGGTAGGTCTCGTGGAGGTCTGAGGGGAGGGATTGGGGAGGTATGTGGGGGTGGTTGGGCGGGGCAGTAGGGTTAGGTGTGTAGGTGGATGGAGCCTAACGGGAGGGGAGAAGGGGTTGTAGGGAGGGGCAGTGGGGTTAGGTGTGGGTGGATGGAGCTATCGGGAGGGGAGAAGGGTGGTGGAGGAGTTGGGGTAGTGGCGTCGGGTAGGGTGGAATGGAAGAGTGATTGGAGTTTACGAAGTTTGGTATCAGAAAGAAATTGATGGAAGAGTTGATTCAAATGGATAATGAAGCGTAGTGTGTTTGGAGCATAGAGAGGCGGCAGAGAGGAGAAGAAGGTGGAGAAAGCAGGAGGAAGAAGGCGGTTGATGGCATGTAGTTTGGAGAGATTGGAGCGAATGGTGGCCCGCATAAGGCGGTAAGATGTGGTGCGGAGTATGGGTAAGATGGAAGAATCCGAGTGAGAGAGCAGGGTGGAAGTGGAGGCGGAAACCTTTAGGGATGAGTCGGTGATGTAGGCAGCGGCTTAGGAGAGACATGGCTAGAGAAGCGGGTTTTTAAAAGAAGTAGAGAGAGATAACGGACGGCTGAAGGCAATATACAGGAAGCGAACGTAGATGATCCTTCAAACGGTGATGGAGGGTGAGGAGGTAGGACCTAGGATCCGGCATGATGGGATAGCGGAAAAAAAAAAAAAAATTATCGTATGACAAAAATAGAAAAAAAGGATAGCGAAACAGGGGAAAAAACAAACGTTCAAAAAAACAAAAAAATAATAATCGTATGAAAAAACTAGATAAGTAAGCGATAGGGGCAGAAAGGACGGGGCAAACGGAAAGGGAAGAAAGAAGGGAAGCAGAGAGAGAGGGGGAGGCAAAAAAAAGGGGGGTGCAGCAGAGGAAACGGAGTATGGACATCCAGAGAGGGGAAGAAAGACGGAAAGGAGAACAACAATTCAGGAAAATGTGGGGAAGCATGAAATGAATGTAAAAAAGTGGTAATATAAGAGAAAATAAAAATACAACAAACGGGACAGTTTATGCGAACAAGTTCAAGGTTGAAAGTTCAAGGTGAGAAATGTGTAGACGTCGTGGGTATTTTTTAAGGATTTCACATCAATGCAAAGTCACTTTGATCCGCGAAAGAGAGGGGCAGCCATGGTAAGTATCCAAGAGGTAAAGAAAATCCAAGGTAGAGGTAAGTGTTGATAGTGGTATTGGTAGAATATAGGATGAAAGTGAGACCACGTGAGCGCATAATATATAACGGGAAGCTTTATGAAAATAAACAAAAGACGAAGGCAGGTGAAAACAAACGAACAATTGTATTAGTATGGCGCTCAGGAAATATAAATAAAAGAAGTCTTTAACGTTTCGAGCCTACGCTCTTCAACAGAAAGATACAAGAGAGAGAAAACACAGAAAGGAGAGAAAAAAATGCGTGCAGTAGCTAACGAATCAAACATGGCGATCTGATTTCGGCCAGAGGTCAAAAATCAAACATGAGACGCGAGAGCGAAATAAGGGGAGATAATAGGGTTGATAAAAGGGTTGAGGGACCAGCTAAAGTGTGTGGGAGGGGTCTGGATGTGTGTATGTATAGGGTTGGTGTATGTATTAGTATGTATAAGGGTGTGTGTGTGTGTGTGTGTGTGTATGAGAGAGTATTAGTGCGTAAGATTGGTCTGGACGTGCGTATGTATGGGGTTGGTGTATGTATTAGTATGTATTAGTATGTATATACGTATTGGTATGTATAGGTTGTGTGTGTTGTGTATATATAAATATATATATATATATATATATATATATATATATATATATATATATATTATATATATATATCATACATATATATATGCGTGTATATGTGTGTGTGTGTAATAAGAACAAGTTTCAAAGATAAAAGACTCCACGTGGTATTGATTTTACTACTACACAATAATTATATATATATATATATATATTGCCCCAGAATGGCCACAGCTCTGAGCTGAAACTACAAAAAAGAGAAGATATATATGTGTGTGTGTGTGTGTGTGTGTATAAAACATGCGTATTGAGTGTGTATGTCTTTGTTTAGCACATAACTGCTTGAAAATAAATTCATCGTCCCGAACTTCAATAGAGCTAGACTAAACAAAAAGAAACCCATGAAAACGCCAGACCTTGTAGAAGTCAACCACGTTCCAATTAAGACCAACCAGCGAAGAGCAGAGGAAGTAGCTATATATAGAAAAATGTTCATTACATGTTTATATTTGTGTACGTGTGTGCATTTGCATGCATGCACATACGAACACACACACACAAATATATATATATATATATATATATGTGGCATCTTGGGCAAGTGTCTTCTGCTATAGCCCCGGGTCGACCAATGCCTTGAGAGTGGATTTGGTAGACGGAAACTTAAAGAAGCCTGTCGTATATATATGTGTGTGTGCATGTGTTTGTGTGTCTGTGTTTGTCCCCCTAGCATTGCTTGACAACTGATGCTGGTGTGTTTACGTCCCCGTCACCTAGCGGTTCGGCAAATCAGACCGATAGAATAAGTACAGGGCTTACAAAGAATAAGTCCCGGGGTCGATTTGCTCGACTAAAGGTGGTGCTCCAGCATGGCCGCAGTCAAATGACTGAAACAAGTAAAAGAGTAAAGAGTAAAGAGTATATATATATTTACATTCATACTTACAAACTTATATATATTCACATATGTTAGTTATACAAATAATTATATATTTTCGTTCATTAAACCGAGATTACACTCATACGTACATTCCTGGTTTTTCGTTCTTTTCTTCATATATGCTTTTTCTTAGTTCTTTCTCTTCTTTTCTAGACCCGACGAAGAACCTTGTCCGAAACGTAATACGTTTACTCGATAACTTTCATTTTATAACGTTCCTCTTTTGAGCTTTAACACATAAAAGCATTAGCTGTGAATGTTCCTCGCTTTCTAACTCTCTCTCTCTCCTCTCTCTCTCTATCTCTATCTCTTCCTTTTTCTGCTGCTGTGTCTATACACATATATTTGTGCGTTTATGTGTATGTGTGTGTTTGTGTATGCATTTATGCATAGGAACAGGTCTTTACAAACTATTCAATGTGTTATATTTTACGGATGTTCAAAAGGAACCTGACATTGTCTTTTAAAATACTGTTAGATGTATCATGTTGTCCGATTTGTATGGAAATTGTATCAATTTCTGCTCACTTAGTTTATCATCCTCTGCTTACCATTGTCATTACGTTCTAAAATGTGAATTTCTTTGATCATTTTCTCTGATCTATCTATCTATCTATCTATCTATCTATCTATGAAAAAATTTAAAACAGAGAGTTACTTACTTGCAAATAAATGTGTTAACATGTGACATTATTGACCGAGGTTACCGTGGTCTTTTCCGCAGGATTTTCTTTCCATGGATAAACCTTATCTGCTTCTCCCTTTACATTTTACATCATGACATTTCTGTGATACACGATCCCTATTGATCGATTTTTCTTTTCTTTTTTTCCTTTCCACGATCCCTTTTGATCGAAAACCTACCCCACATTTTTTCTCTCCCCAAAAAGAAAAGCTCTACTTTGCCCCGCCTGTGTCCAGCCCTGTGTGGCTAATAAAGAAGCATATCTATCTATCTATCTATCTATCTATCTATCTATCTATCTATCTATCTATCTATCTATCTATCTATCTATCTATCTATCTATCTATCTATCTATCTATCTATCTATCTACCTACCTACCTATCTGTCTGTATGTGTGTCTGTCTGAGTGTCTGCTTGTCTGTCTGGCTGTTCTCAGACTGTTTATTTCTCGATTTTGATACATGTGAGTGTGTGTAGTGAAGATGCTCACTTTACGAAGTGGTTTCGGGTTAATCCCATTGCACGACTCTCTTCCAATACAGCACAGAACGAGCTGATGCATTGTGAATGAATTTTCCTAGGCGTATACGGTTGTGAACCCCATCATGAAACATATGCACAGAGGGATAACTAAGCAAGTAACGCAATTGATAAGGAAAGATGAAGGCCTAATTCAAAGCAAGGAACATTTCACATAACTCTCACTACATAAACCTGACGATTGCGTTACGCATGAAAATCCCAGTTTATTTCAATATTGTAAAATTCTAAAAGTTGGAAATAATAAAACATGAAAACCAGTTTGTTGGAATTTCATTGATTAATATATTGTTTTGTACACAATCATACAAATTCATACACACGCACACACACTCACACACACACATACATACATACATACACACACACACACACATATATATATATACACGCATATATATATAAATGTACATATACATATATATATATATTTATATATATACAAATGTGTATATATATATATATATATATATATATATATATATATATATATATATATGTGTATGTATATATGTATATATATATATTTATATATATATATATATATATATTTAGTAGAAATATGTTACAAAAAGAAAATAAGGGTAAAATATGAAAAATTAATGAAAATGCACATTGCAAATAAAAAAAAGCTTTTTATGACAGGTAACAACAAATATATAC
>NW_021835336.1:0-20000 GCF_006345805.1 Octopus sinensis | reverse complement strand
CGACCGCGAGTTTGCTGCCCTAACCACTGGGCCATTGCGCCTCCTCGTTGTTGCTGTTGCTACTGTTGTTACTCTTGTTGTTTTAGCTGCTATTGCTATCATTGTAGATGCTATTACTACTGCTGCTACCATTATTGTTATTGCTAATGGTTTTAACATTGTTGTTGTTGTTGCTATTATAATTGCTGTTGCTAACGGTTTTGCTATTGTTGGTTTTTCTGTTCCTCTCCCACTGGTTGCTATTATTATCGTTGTTGCTGTTCTTACTACTGCTGTTGCCATTGTTGCTGTTCCAATTGTTACAGTTGTTATTGTTGTTGTTGCTAATGCTATTGCAATTGCTATTTTTATTCTTCAATTATTTGTTAACTTACTTTCTTTTTATTTATGAGTGTAGTTAGTTACATCTTAGCATGTTTCTCTCTTTTTGTTGCTGTTGATGATGATAATGATGTTGTTCTTGGTGTAGTTGATGTTGCTGTCGTAATTCTGACCTGTTTGTTAATTTACGTATTTGCATAGTGTACAAGTATGATTGTATACACAACACAGACACACAGGACATATATATATATATATATATATATATATATATTATATATATATATATATATTTACAAAGGAGATGTGGAACACGAGTTGTGATATATAAAAAAGGAAATGAAGAAAATGCTGACAAAATAATTAAGTAAGGGAGAGTGTATTTAATTAGGTGTAAAGTTATTTTTACCGGTTGCGCATGTGTTATGCTTATCAAAAGATATTTTTTAAGAGAGATAGAGTTCCTTTCTGATAGATTTTTTCTCTTATCTGATAAGAGAAAAAATACAGATACAGATAAGAGAAAAAAAATACAGATACAGATAAGAGAAAAAAATCTATCAGAAAGGAACTCTATCTCTCTTAAAAAATATCTTTTGATAAGCATAACAAATGCGCAACCGGTAAAAAGAATGACCCATCTGTTTTTTGTATCGTCTCTTGAGTGTTTTGCGTTCTTGTCCCATTTTGTATTTTTATATATATGTTTTATACATATATATTATATATAATATATATATATATATATATATATAATATATATATATATATATATATATATATATACATGTAATATTACATATATATGCATACATATATATATGTATGTATGTATGCATGTATGTATGTATGCATATATGTGTGTGTATGCGTATGAGTATATCCATGCATATGTCTGCGTGCGTGTGTATATGTAAATATTTGTGTATGTGTGTGTGTGTATGTGTGTGTTTGTGTGTGAGTGTGTGTATGTATGTATACACATGTGTTTTTACAGATATAGTGTGTCTATAAACATATATGTGTATACTCTGTGTGTCTGTGTATATGTGTATATGTGTGCGAGTATGTATGTCATGACTGTATGTCATGTATGTATGTATGTCATGTATGTATGTATGTATGTATGTGTGTATAAGCATGCAGATGTTTTTTCTGTTTTTTCTTTACACCTAACCGTTAATCTCGTACTCAACACGTTGCTTTGTGTTGTTCTTGTCTCTGTTGCAGTCGTTATTTTTGTTGTTGTTGTTGTTGTTGTTGTTATTTTTACTGATGTTGTTTTTTTTTGCTCCTGCAATCGTAGTTCTTTTCATTTGCATGATCTATTTCTCTGTTCGTATTCCGCGTAACTGCAATTTATCAACATCTGTGGTGTATGTAGTGGGCTTGGAGTTGGGGTTCATTATAGACCGGAAGATTAGCGTGTACAGAGATGGTGTTTAGAGTAAAAGACAAGCAATATTCTTAAGAGAGATAGAGAGAGAGAGAGAGAGAGAGAGAAAGAAAGAGAGAGACTAAGAATGGCCGAGGGAGGCAATAGTGAATGCACTTTTTAAGAAGAGGGGCAAAGTAGCAAACTTGTACTATATATGGAAACGATAGCAATACAAGAGCACACAGACACGGAGACGCAGGCACACATACAGACACACACACATAGACACGCAGATACACGTACACACACACACATTGACTAGACAGAAAATAGGAGACACGTAGGAAAGAGAGTCACTTAAGAGGTGACAGATGTGTGACGTAAGATCTCTAGACAATGGACATAAAATAAGAACAATAATAAACAAGTGAAAACAGAGCGCGTAGCACGTGTGTTTAGTTGGCAAAATTTTGCAATTGTCTCATGATACAGACGTAGACTTGCCCAAATGCATCAATAAATTAACATTGATTTTTTTTTCACCGTTGTTACAGTCATCTGAAATGGAACTATCAAAGCGCGATATTCGAGCAATTTTGCTATTCAACTTCAAAAAAGGATATAAAGCAGCTGAAACTTCTCGTGATATCAACAAAACGTTTGGTGAGGAAATGACCACTGAGTGGTCAGCTCGAAAATGGTTTAAGCGATTTCGCAGTGGAGAGCTGAGCTTTGAAAACCGTGAGCGTAGTGGACGCCCATCTGTCATCGATTGGCGGTCAATTAAAGACCATCATTGAGAAAGATCCACATAAACCACTCAAGAAGCAAAAGAACTTCGAGTTAGCCAGAAAACTGTCTGCAACCCTTTGCATGTGATCAGAAAATCAAAACAACTCGACAAATGGGTACCATACAATTTGAATAAAAATCAGAAAATGTGCAGATATGAAATTTACTCGTCGATTCTTCTCCGAAACCAGACCGATCCTTTTCTCGACCATATTGTAACTTGCAATGAAAAGTGAATTCTGTACAAGCATAAAAAAAAAAGAAAAATTTCTTCGCAGTGGTTGGACTAAAATGAAGCACCGAAAACCTTTCCTAAACCCGAACTCTTCAAAAAGAAGGTTATGGTGACTGTTTGGTGGTGTACTGCTGGACTCAATCACTACAACTTCTTAAAACATTGAATAAACCATTACTGCAGATACATATTGCCATGAAATTGTCAAAATGAACGAAAAACTGCTACTCTTCTGTCCCAGACTGGTCAACAGAAGCAGGCCAATCATTCTTCATGACAACGCTTGAGCACGCGTTTCACTAATGACACTCCAGAAGCGGAGGGAACTTGACTACAGAGTTATTCCCCACCCAACTTATTCCCTAGACCTTTCTCCTACCGACTACCACTTTTTCAAGCACATTGATGGTTTCCTGCGGGAGAAGGAGTTTAAAAATCAAACCGATGCTGAAAGTGCGTTCAAAAAAGTTCATCAGCTCCAGAACTTCAGATTCTTATGTTACCGGAATAAACAAACTTGTAACTCATTGTCAAAAATGTGCTGATTGTAATGTTGCTTACTTTGATGAATAAAATTTCCGCATTGTTGATATATATATATATATATAAGTTCCCGCCGTTTTTTTTTATTTAAATTTTTAAAAGGTTTAATTTAAAAAATAACAACTAATTGAATGATAATGTATTCACTCTTGTTGTTTACAACTTCTTCCTAACTTTCAACAAGATTTTCAATACCTTGTTGGTAGAAATCACCCAATTTCGAGTCGAAAAATTGATCCAACCAAGCTCTCAATCGTGCATCAGTATTGGACGAAACTCCGCGCATACCATTTGAAAGAGATCGAAAGGGGTGGAAATCCGCTGATGCTAAATCAGGAGAGTACGGCGTGTGTGGCAGCACTTCCCAGCCATGCGTTTGAATGGCTTCCTTGCTCATATTGGCGATATGAGGGCGGTTAGGTCTTTTCTCTTGAATAGCTGTGTTGAGACGGTTAGGTCTTTTCTCTTGAATAGCTGTGTTGAGTCGTTCCATCTGTTGAACATAGAGTTCCGCATTGATCGTTTGGTTTTGTTCAAGCAATTCGTAATGGATAATCCCTTCCCAGTCCCACCATACGCACAAAATCGTTTTACGCGGACGAAGATCTTATTTCACGTTTGGTGTCGCTTGTTTATCGGGGCTAAGCTATTTCTTACGCTGCTTCACATTGATGTACAGGCACCATTTTTCGTCGCCAATAATGATTCGGTAAAGGAATCGTTGCTCGTGTCCATGAGTTGAACGGTGACGAGCGGTGACGAGATTGTGGCTCGTTGATTTTTGATGTCACTTAAAGCATGCAGAACCAATGCTCCATACTTCTGAACCTTTGCCGTCGAGTGAAGATGCTTCTCTACAGCAGTGTGGGAGCAATCCATTTTCTCTGCCAGTTCCCTTGTCGTTTGACGAGAATTTTCGTGCAAAAGTTGGTTTAATCGCTCTTCATCGAACTCAACTGGACGACCAGAACGAGGGGCGTCTTTGATGTCAAAATTTCCATTTTTGAATCACAAGCAGTTCTTTCAGCTATGGCACCCTCTCCATACACAGCTCAAATATCGCGAGCAGCTTTTGCGGCCTTCGAACCTTGATTAAAAGCGAAAGAAGGAGGTGTCGAAAACGCTCGTTTTTCTTAACTTGTCATTCTATTTTAATGATCTGAAAATAAACAAAAAAATAACTAAAAATAACGAGAAGAAAGCAAAATGGACTCCAAAATGATTCAAAAATAGAATTCTCGAAAAAATAGATTAAAAAAAACGGCGAGAACTTAGTTGCCAACCCAATATATATATATGTATATATATATATATATATATATATATATATATATATATATATATATATATTATATATATATATATATATATATATATATTATATATATATATATGTACATATATATGTATTTACATATATATACATATATATATACGTGCGTTTTTTTTCTCTGTCTGTATACGCTAAAATCTGAGGGCTGTATTTCTTACTATTCCTTTGTAGCCAGCGAATTCTGCTGCAGAATTATTCATACTGAGTCAATAACAAACAAAACAAAATGGACCTTTACCAAAATATTTGCACAATAAGTCGTCTAATGACGAGCCTTCTTCTTCGACCCTGATGAAAGGGCGGATGTCAAGTATTCCGAAGCCACTTCTGTGTTAAAACAAATTTTGCATAAAGCAAATTTGTAAGAGATTACCACTCAAGCGTAATTCTGTAAACGCTTGAATGGGCGGCAAAAATAAACAATAACAACAAATCAAAAATAATGACAACAGCAAAAACAACAACAACAATATTGAAAATAATAACCTTCATTAGCCACTAAAATTTTAAAAATACAAGTGGAGTTTACTAAGGTGTAAGAGTGAGACAGAAAAGATATTCAAAGACGAGAGGTGAAAGATGATGTACGTTAAATAACAGGACGAATTTAAAATCACAAAAAACATTAGTTATTATAAAATATTCTTTTCTACTCTAGGTACAGGGCCCGAAATTTTGAGGGAGGAGGCCAGTCGATTAGATTGACCCCAGTACACAGTTGGTACCTAATTTATCGATCCCGAAATGATGAAAGGCAAAGTCGACCTCGGCGGAGTTTGAACTCAGAACGTAAAGACAGACAACATACCGCTAAGCATTTCGCCCGGTGTGCTAACGTTTCTTTTGTACTCTAGGCACAAGGCCCGAGATTTTTTTTTGGGGGGGGGGAAGGGGCCAGTCGATTAGATCGACTCCAGTACGCAACTGGTACTTAATTTATCGACCCCGAAATGATGAAAGGCAAAGTCGACCTCGGCCGAATTTGAACTCAGAACGTAAAGACAGACGAAATAGTTTAGTGGGTTATTTTCAAAACGAAGGCAGCGAATCGGTGAAGTCTTTACGGCAATAGGTCCCGATGTGTCTTGGACATCGTCACCCTGTCTCACGATGTACAAGAAACCCTCGTTGAACAAACATTGACCAAGACGACAACAACAACTACTACTGCTGCTGCTAATTACGACTTGTAGTAGTAGTAGTAGTAGTAGTAGTAGTAGTAGTAGTAGTAGTAGTAGTAGTAGTAGTAATTATAATTATAATCATAATAATAATGATTTAAGCCCTGGGCAACCTTAACTAATGTCTACAACACAGGGAAGCGCAGACAACCTTGGTTAGTAAGAGAAGCAGGCCATGCGACTTCGTAGTTGTTCTTTTTGGCATAAGGTATATGGGTCTCATGAAATTTGACAAGAAATAACAATCCAGAAAATAAGGATATCATGAAGTAAAGGTGGCAGATGTGAGACATTCGTTATCCATATGATAACAATGAATATTGATCTGTTAATATAAGAATGGACAAACACGCACTTCAATAACAATTTAAGTGCTTAATTCGAGCTCTTTTGTTTGGTTACCAGACTTTATCTCATAAATCAATGCTTATTTGATTTCAGTCGAACTTTTATTCTTTAGTCAAATTAAATGAGAAAATTACAAAATACAACTAAAATCTTAAGTAAGAAAAAGGGGAATGCAAGAAAAAATATTCGTCTGATATTTATCAGTCTCATCCAAACAAGGAACGCTACTTTATTTATTCCTTGTAAGGTTGAATATGTTTGAGAGGAAATGAAAATCTTCGAACAAAGGCAAGTGGCTACTTTGGACAGGAAACAACGATATTATACATAATACTATCTTAACTGACGTGCGTGTATTGTAGAATATCAGAAAACGATGGCATTCCTCGTAAGAAAACATTTAATTTATATGTACACTGTTAAAAGCCTCAAAGTTCTGAAACATATCATTAGAAGATGAAAAGCATCCAGCAACGGCGATGGATTTGTAAAATTTAGGTTTGTTTCGTTGATACTCATCAGTAGTAAGTAACCACTAGCAACCGCATTCTTAGGTACTTTTATCTTTTACTGATAGAAAAGACAATGACTAGAAAATCACTGGTGTCACAGTTAGCCAGCATGCTGCATAAAAATTGTGTGTGTGATCTAATTTGGACTTTAATGGAATGAATGTTTGCGAGAGAGAGTTGCTAAATATTTGATATGCAGATTGAACCTTCGTCCTCACACCTTAATTCCCATGCTACCGCTATCCCAGTCGAGTATTTAAATTAAACACACAAACGCAAGTATACCCTCACACACTAATATTTAGAACTACACACACACAAACACACACACACACACACAGATATATAAATATATATATATAAGCGTTTATATATTCATATTGACATAAATACATAAAATTAATATGTATACGTATTAGCATTTATGAATATGTACACAAGCACATACAAGCGCGAGCATACACACATATGCTCACGCGCACACACATACACACACACGCACACATATACACACACAGTATTTATACCCACCAAGTTCGTGACGAGATTTTGTTCAGCTTGAATGCCACCATGTCACTCCTATTACGTCATTATTACCCTTCAAATACCACAAACCGCAAATCTGTCGCAATATTTTCCTCCATTTTCCCCACTCCATTTCCTCTTGAAGATCTCAACTTTTGTAGTTTTTATAGATTCCAGGACTGTTTGACCAAAATTTCATCTTTCCCGTTATCTTTCGATTCGTCTCTTTTACTTCTAACTATTTTATTTTCTTACACTCCTTCCCTGTGTCTGCTTCTTCTTTCGTTTTCTTTGTCCACTTCCATTTCTGTTTAACTGTCTCATCCTTTCTGTCTCCCACTCATTCTTTCGCTTTATTTCACCCTCTTTCTCTTTCTCTCTTTCTGCCTTTCTTTCACTCATCCTGTCTCTTTCTCTCTCTCTTCCTCTCAGTCTGTCTCTCTTTCTCAATCTTTTATCATCATACCTACACACCGTTCCTTCCATAAACACCAAGAACATTGAGGTCTGTTATCTCTTGAGAGTTTAATCTTGCGTGAACACCAAATGTCTACCCCCACTCCGCTCTGTTCTTCATTCTTACAGAATTACAAAACTCTATCCTGCTATCAAAATTCTAAGAAAAAATATAATTATGAAACTAAAACACAGTCCTTCAGCCGAGCCTTTTCACACATCAAAAAATTTCGAATAAATAACAATATACAAAACCGAATAAAAGTATAAAGGGGACCACTTCAAGAGAGAGAACATTTACTTAATGTTTCATTATTAACTTACGGTTTGTAATCCCCTAATTAATAACACATTATTTCTTTTAATCATATATGTTTTTTATTCAATTCTTCTCCACCAACCCTTCCAAACACCACCAAACTCCCCTAAATTTGAGGACAGAGAATACTTAGCATACATAAATAAATATTGTTTCTTAACTTCTGCATATCGACCAGACAGGGAAAGTGTGCTGATTCGAACGTAAATTTCCACAATTTGATCAACAGCTATTGGGAATTCACTGTGTAAGCAATAACAACGGCAACGTCATCACTGGTGGTAACAACGATGATGGTGATGATGATGATGATGGCATCGGTGATGATGAGAATGGTGGTGATTAATGATGATAAAATAATGTTTTCTTTATAATAATAATAATAATAATAATATTAATAATAATGATGATAATAATAATAATATAATAATAATAATAATAATAATAATAATAATAATATAATAATAATAATAATAATTTTAATATTAATAATAATAATAACAATAATAATAATAATGATAATAATATATTAATAATAATAATAATAATAATAATAATAATAATATAATAATAATATAATAATAATAATAATAATAACAATAATAATAATAATATATAATAATTTTAATATTAATAATAATGATAATGATAATAATAATAATAATGATAATAATAATATTAATAATAATAATAATAATAATAATAATAATAATAATAATAATAATAATAATAATAATAATAATAACAATAATAATAATAATAATAATAATAATAATAATATAAAGTAAATAATGATGATAATGAATATGAGGATTACAAGGATCATTATGATCATGTTCATCATCAGGATCATAATCATCATCATTATTATTATTAAGGCTAAAAAATAATAAATTAATAAATAAAATAAAGATAAAAACAACGAACAACAAACGATTACCAACAACAGAGCGTCCTTCTGAAATGTGTGGTGAAGGGGTGTGACACACTCAGGAAGAGTTAATTAATAAAGTTAATCAAAGGCAAGTTTTCTTACCCCCGTCTCACCCCAACCCTTACCCCTTCTTGTTCATGAGAATTATACAGATATATAATTAGATAGAAAAATACTTACTCTCGCTAATCAATAAGCAATTGCCGATGAGAGTGGCGATGGGGGGGGGGTTATAGGTGTGTGTGGGTGTGTAGGGGGGGTCTGTTCCCTGTTCTATCCGTTTGTAGTCCATTCCTCTATGTTATGTTTTGTTTCTTTTAATTCTTGGTTTATCTCAGACAAAATAGCTAATGGATCATTTATTAAAAAAAAAATAACATCGTAAACGGACACTTAGCAGTGTATAGGCATATGTATACATACTTATACATGCGTTTAATACTATATATATATATATATATATATATACATACATACACATATATATACATATATATATACATGTATATATTATACATATATATACATATATATATATATACATATATATATATATATATAATATATATATATACATATATATATATATATATATAATATATATATATATATAATATATATATATACATATATATATATATATATATATATATATATATATATATATATATATATATATGTATATATATATATATATATATATATATATATGTACGTGTGTATGTATGCATGTGTTTTGTGTGGGGGGGTGGTATGTTCAACATACTTTCGGCCGATGTTTGTGGCTATCTTGCACTGGTGTGCAATATCGGCTCAAAGAAACGGGATTTACGAAACTTATTAGTTATTGTTATGCAATCTAGGGTACTAGTATACATGCGTGTGTGTGTGTTTGTTTGTTTGCGCGCACGTGTGCGTTTGTGTGTGTGTGTGTATGTATGTGTATTCTTTTACTGTTTCAGTCATGTGACTGCAGTCATGCTGAAGCACTGCGTACATGTATATATTTACGTATGTAGAGCACCGTGTACATTTATATATTTATGTATGTGTGTATGATTGTGCATTTGTATTTGATCCTCAACGTCAAATCTAAACTTTAGCATACTTACATAATTAAAAATCAGAGAATTACTAAGTAAATGTAGAATACTCTAACAAGGTTTGCCGTAGAAAAATAGTAATATTCACAACTGGAATTTCTCAGAAGCATTATGCAAATGAAAAGGCAATACTGACATACAAAGATTTTTAAAAATACAATCTTCCTCTATTTATTTCAAAACTGTGACGCTACCCACAGGTAAAGAAATAATTCCATAGGAGAGATTTGGTTCATTTTTAGAAGAAATCCAACTTTAAATATCTCATTTCAAGGAGTTGTTTAAGAGCCCGTATATGAATGTAGTTGAAACCTTAATTTCAAAGTAAATAAATACAATGTCCATTCCTAAGAAATAGTAAAATTAAAAGTTCGTTATTTACTCATCATAGATGCTGACGACCTTATTAACTTGTAATTTGTGTCTAGTACTAAAATTTCCAACTTATGCTCTCTTTCCCCAACAACATACTTGTAACATTTTTACACTCTCCTGTCTCTTTATTTTATATTTCTTTATTGCCCACAGGGGGCTAAACACAGAGGGGACAAACAAGGACAAAGGGATTAAGTTGATTACATTGACTCCAGTGCATAACTGGTACTTATTTAATCAAACCCGAAAAGATGAAGGTCAAAGTCGACTCCGGCGGAATTTTGAACTCAGAACGTGATGGCAGACGAAAAACCGCTAAGCATTACGCCCGGCGTGCTAACGTTTCTGCCAGCTCACCGCCCTAATTCTTCTTTCTACGCCATGATATTAGACGAGCTTAAAATTTTGCAGACATCTTAATTTTATTCAACTTTGCAATTAGTCTGGCCCCTTTTCAGTCCTCACAACTCTCACTCCTTGAAAAACATTGGTTTCGATAATGATTTAAACTTCAACGAATTTTACACAACACAGTTAACTGCAAGGCTTTAGGTGTTTAATGTATTATACTTGTGACCTTAAAGTATAATATCACGAAGTTTTATGTACGTGTAATATGGAAACTTGAGTTTTATAGACATAAATACTGTCATCGTGATGACGGTATTCACCCAGTTCTCCCCGCCACCCACCGCCCCTAACCCCTATCCCCTACTTCTCTTTTCTCCGCTGTCATCACTTTCATATGATATTTGAAGCCGTAGAGAGAGAGAGAGAGAGAGAGAGAGAGAATGATATTTGAAGCCGTAGAGAGAGAGAGAGAGAGAGAGAGAGAGAGAGAGAGAGAGAGAGAGAGAGAGAGAGAGAAGTTAACTGTGACAAGCTAACTTAGAATTTCTCTCTAATCAAAAAATTACTATCAACAATATTTTAAAATCAGAATTAACAAGGACAAAACACTCGCTTCCTCTTGTTACTTAAAACAAATTATTTTAATACCTCACCATCCGTCTTTTATTTATTTAGTCATGATTTACTTGTGCTGGTATCCGAAAATGGTTTCTGGTTCAGTGTAACACCAGACAGGCGTGAGAGGTAAAGCACTTTCGTCTGCTGGCCAATAACCAATCTAACCGTCTCAAACTAACACTAACTCGAGACAATAGGAGACGAGAATGTAGAACTGTAGTGTCTGCAAGTTAGCAAGGTCTGTCTGTGTGTTGTTAACTTACGCAAAGATGACAACCTCTGAACTGAATTAATATATTAGTAAGGGTTAACAAGATTAGAGTCTGGACTATTCTGACCTATCGTCATTGGATAGGAGTCAAATCATAATGATTTTATATTCACTAGGATAACACATTAATGTGCACATCCATACTTAGCCGCACACACAGGTCCACACTCTCACAAATATAAATACGTAAATACGCACACATATTTATGAAATACAAACATACGTATATTATCTACACATTCACACGCGCATAAACACACACACAAGCAGACAAGGAAACGCACAAGCACCTGCAAAATACATATAATCACAGTGTATACACAGCTACACATGCAATAGTATACACACATAACATTTTACATACGTATCACTCTCATTATCTCTATCTGTCTCTCTCCTTTCTTTCTGCGGCCCCTTACCTTTTCACAATATACGTGTGTTTATGTAGGCTTGTATATGTATACTATGTATGTGTGTGTGAGTGTATATATATATATATATATGTATATATAATGTTATATAATATATATATATATATATGTATATATATGTATATATATATATATATATGCGCACACATACATATACACACACGACATATATATATATATATACATATATACATATATATACGCATATATTATATATATATATATATATATATATATATATAATACTTATATGTATCTATATATATATATATATATATATATAATATATATATATATATGTATGTATGATATATATACATACATATATATATATACGTATATATAATCGTTTCATTCACACACGTGTTATCCTGAGAAGCAGAGGATCGACGAAGAACGAGGACAAAGAGTGCAATATTTCCAGACAATCAATCTTCCATATATGGCAAGACTTCTCTCTCTCTCTCTCTCTCTCTCTCTCTCTACGGCTTCAAATATCATATGAAAGTGATGACAGCGGAGAAAAGAGAAGTAGGGGATAGGGGTTAGGGGCGGTGGGTGGTAGGGGCGCGGGTGGGGGTGGGGAGAACTGGGTGAATACCGTCATCACGATGACAGTTCCTGGCCTCGCTTGATGATTGCAAACGCATGAATTATTTATTTACTTTGGTTATCATGGCAACAGGGGAACTAGCATTCAGAGTTTTTGCCAAACTAGGAAATGTCAGAGGAACAACAACAGCTATAACAAGCTACAGAAGTTAAATAACAACAACGATAACAACAACAACAACAACGATAACAACAACAACAACAACGACAATCACTCCTTGAGAGCATCATTGACGGGGATGACAATATCAAACTTCAAAAACAACAACAACAAAGACAAGGATAAGAGCAACAATAACAATAGCAAATCCAACAACAAGTGATCGAACTGACAGCAACACTATCATAACAGCAACAATAATATCACCACCACCACCACCACCACCATCGCCACCTATAACAACAACAACAATAGCAGTAGCAAAAACATGAATAACAATACCGAAATGACACAACTTAGCGATGAGACGTTAGTGACAACAATAACAAAAACGACGGCGTAGATGATGTTGTTATTGTTATTGATGATGATGATGATGTAGAGGAGGAGGAGGAGGAAGAAGAAGAGGAAGATAACGACGAGGAAGAGGAGTATGAGATCGATGACATCGATGACGATAGGATGATGGCGATGGTTATGGTAGTGGTGGTGATGATGATTATGATTAAGATGATGATGATGATGATGACAACGAAGATGATAATGATCAGATTACGGTGATTTTCATTTGCCACTAAAAGAACAGATGAGAAGGACAAAGACACACATAGTGTAGGGACCTCTTTAGAAGAATCGAATAAAGGCGAAAATAAAATCTTGAAATACAAGTTTTCTTGTTCCACAAATCATGAAGGGTGATTTAATAGTCCTGCTGAAATAGAAGGGCTTCTAACTTTGGTTAATCAGAGAACTCTACACATCCAAGATCTGCATGAACAGCAAGGACAATAAGTTTCTGCTTATCGTTTATGCATACACAACCAAGAAAACATGTCGTTTCGCCCGTTCGCCAGTTTTGAAGATAATCAAACCAAAATAATGAGTTCGAACCCAATGAGTATTTCTGTCAAATTTGATGAAAATCCGTTCAGCCGTTTTCCAGTTATTTTGCAAACACACAGACAAACACGAGCGACAACAATACCATTTTTTCGCTTACGCAGGCAAGATTATAATGTAACGAGAACATCAACTATAGAAAGTGATATGAAAGAGGAAATGATAAGAAAAATGTGGAGATAACGGAGTTGACAATAATAACAGCTATAATTAATGGTTTCAAATTTTGGTACAATTGCTGCAAGTTCAGGGGAGGGGTAAGTCGATGGCATCGACCCCAGTGCTCAACTGGTATTTATTTTATCGGCCCGGAAAGGATGAAAGGCAAAGTCGACCTCAGCGGAATTTGAACTCAAAACGTAGAAACGGACGAAAGGTACGCACAAACACACGCACAAACACATATACACAAATGCACATACATACACAGAAAGAAATGAGCTTATGGCCGCCGGGCCGGAAAGTAACATCGTGGGATGGTGGGCGAAGGAGCGACGAAAATGATACAAATTTAAGAAAAATTCCTTGTTTATAATTTCAAACATATTTCAATCGTGTTGATTCTGTTACTGCTTCATGCGCTTCGCCACGTATTTGTTACGCTCTGGCGATTAGTGTACTTTATCAATCGATAGTACTGTCTGATTTATGATAAAGAAAGCAAAGCTGTCAAGTCAGCTCAGAGTTATCTTTCTTGGTATGTATCTCGTTCTGATGAGAAGTAATGAATCTGAGATGTATTTAACAGTCCAGTAGACAGCGCCCTGAACTAAATAATGTGCTCCAACATGCATAGTCCGAGTATATCATGAAAAAACCGTTTTCTTCAGGTGATTAATAATTTAGTTCTGAGTAAGAATACCATAAGAAGTGGATTGACCCTCTCAGTTAGGCATCATTTAAGAGAGTAGATAGATAGATAGATAGATAGATAGATAGATAGATAGATAGATAGATAGATAGAGAGAGAGAGAGAGAGAGAGAGAGAAAGAGAGAGAGATACTCACACACGTATATATCAAAGTTTAAATTGATTGGGACTATTTATTATATTCGCCTCTAATCATAGTATGGAGTTTTCCCAACGGTAAATGTTCTGCCAGCAAGACGGCGAGCTGGCAGAAACGTTAGCACACCGGGCGAAATGCGTAGCCGTATTTCGTCTGTTGTTACGTTCTGAGTTCAAATTCCGCCCAGGTCGACTTTGCCTTTCATCCTTTCGGGGTCGACAAATTAAGTACCAGTTACGTACTGGGGTGGATATAATCGACTTAATCGTTTGTCTGTCCTTGTTTGTTCCCTCTTTGCTTAGCCCCTTGTGGGCAGTAAAGAAACCGGTAAATGTTCCCTTGTTATTTGTAAACCAGATTTAAAATAATAATCTCTATGTAACGTACAATAAACATTCGAACAACTGCTGTAGATTGATATACGTGCTAAAATATTCTCTTATTTTCTTTCTTCCAGACGGTCTCAATTCTTTTATGAAGCAGCTTTCAATTTCAATCTACTTTACACTATGATATGATTCTATTTAACTATAACTATAATCCCTGTAAAGCCATCATCATCAAATTCAACGTATTTATTTTTATGCAATTTTCATGTTTAATTATTTATAATCTCATTTCAGATTATAGATTTGCAAGTATGTGTTCATAAACAAAAGGATTAAAATTGTTTTGTAGTGTAAAATCATATATGTAACAAAAAAAACATTATCACTTTAAAATACAAATTTATATATATAAAAATTAAATTCTACGTTCTCGGATTTTATTTTCATGTAGCAAGATGAAACTGATTATTTTTCAAAAAATTGTAAGTAAAATGAAAAACGAAACAAAGCTATGATTTCTCCACGAACATTTGTCATGAAAAACAAGTCGATATTTTCTTATTGATTTGAGAGCAAAGATAATGCAGTAAAGGATCAAGAGAATTATGATTATATACATATATATATTATAGATATATATATATATATATATATATATATATATATATACATATATGTGTGTGTATGTAAATATATATATATGTATATGATATATGTATATATATGTGTGTGTGTATATATATATATATATATATATATATATATATATATATATATATGATATATATTATATATATTATATTATATATATATATATGTGTTGGTGTGGTGTATATATATTATATATATATATATATATATATCATGCCTTTATTCGTTTTCAAGCCAAATCCAAATGGTTCCAAGAGTAATGTTTAATCTGTTCACCATTGTTCAAATAAATACCAGTAATATATTGAGTTGGTTCATTAAACTTCGACATATTTAAAAGGAAAGAGAATTTAACCTGTGCACTGAAATAAAATGCAAGGCAATAAATTTCTGAGAATTTCTTTCTTCATTTTAATTTAATTTAATTTTAGCATTATATTGTCCTTAGATCAAATGCAACCTTCCAATAACTGCAGAAATTTCGTTATGCCAAGAAGGCCTCGCAATAAGAAACTTCATCCGCTCAATCTCTCTCATAAGTATATCTCCTCTTTTACTATAGATATCTCAATAAACACTGGAAATAATTCCTGTAACTGAGAACTCCATTCATTCTAGTCATTGCTTCCATTCTAATGTTCAAACTCCGCAAAAAACTGTCTCGAACCCATGTACTCGAAACCATTACTCTTTGAATCTAAGACCGGGTGTAATTAAACATATCCAGATCACTTACACAAATCGCCACGTTATCTAACGAGAATTCTTTCAACTTCACATTAAGTTTTGCTTCCCTCTGGCATCATGACTAGAGTGAATGTACTTTAATCCTGCCCAACAACTTACCAAAATCCTAAGAAACTGTCTTCTGATACGTCTATATAAATTATGTTTAACAGCATCCGCATCACCAGCATCTTCAGAAATTCAGTTTGAGAATAACACTAAAGTTCTCCCAGAAAACCTTTTATATATTTTGGACAAAAACGTAATAAATATATGAAAAACAAACACACACACACACACACAAGAAGAAGTATGCAACAACAATGGATTTTATCCAAGGAAATATTTAGTATTAACAAGAGAAAGAAAGAAAGAGACAGAAGGAGTAAAAAGAACAGAGAGAGAGAGAAAGAGAGAGAATGAAAGATATAGAGAGGAAGAGAGACAGAGAGCGGAAAATAGAGCAAGACACTCGATTTCATTCGATAGAGAAACACACCAGCAAACATTTGCACAAAGAGTTTCGTGCATGCAGACATACAATTTCTTCTCTTGGTATATACACACGCATCCAAGTAAACATATATTTTCACGAACTTCCACAAGCGACGATATGTATAAAAATATGTGTATGTCTATGTGTGTGCGTGGGTATTTGTATGTGTGTGTGCGTGTGCATATATATGTTTTCACAAATACATAGATACACACATAGACACACACAAATATATATATATATATGTGTGTGTGTGTGTGTGTGTGTATGCGTGTGTATATGTGTGTGTAAATATAAACTTCCCATACGCAAGAACAGGTAATCACGCAACTATGTACAAAAAATATTTTTTTTATATATACATACGTATAAATGCATGTGTGCATTTGTATGTCTGTATATACATCATCTCTCTATATATGTATAAATATATATATGTTGTATTATATATACACAAACGTATATATATTACATATATACATATAATATGTGTTATAATATACGTCTCTCTCTCTCTCTTCTATTATAATATAATATATATATATATATTATATATATATACATATATATATACATATATATATATACAAACACATATATATGTTTACATGTATATATATATATATATACATGTAAACATATATGTGTTTGTGTATATATATGTATATATATATATATATAATATAGAGAGAGAGAGATATATATATGTATACATATATATATTAATATATATATACACACACACACACACATATATATATATATACAAACATATATATATATACGTATACGTATATATATATATGTGTGTATGTATGTATTTATTTATTAACACACATACAAAGAAAATCAGAAAGAAAGACCATGATTTATCACTATCAGTTGGTGTTTGTCCTCGGGGTAGCCATGATGTCACCGTTCTCCATGTTGGTGTCCCTAACTGTGACGATATCTACAGTAAACAAAGGTATGTCCATATGAGACAGTAATGTCAGCCCATTTGGTGCCGGCTTAAAGGGATTCTCGCCGTCACAACTTCCAGGGGTCTCTTCTGGTGTGTCACGAAACCATCATCATAGAGGCTACTTCAATTTGGATTCATACATGCATACAAATATACGTATGTTATAGATATATTTGAATGCATGCGTTATGTATGTGCATACGTATGTGTGCGTGTGTGTGTGTACACATATATGTGCTTAATATATTGATGATAATTGTTCATATATTTTATATATATTATATATATACGTGTATGTGTGTATACATGTATATATATATATATATATATATATATATATATATATTATATATATATATATTATATGTATGCGTGTATATATATATTAATATACATATTTATATAAATATATATGCATATACACACACAGATATCAAAAAACATATACACACATAAATGTGTTTGTGCTCATGAACAAGATGTCATTATCGTATAAATATTTATATGTATACATGTATGCATATATGTATGTGCGTATATATATATATATATATATGCGTATGTGTGTGTATGTGTGTGTGTGTGTGTGTGTGTATGCGTGTGTGTGTGTTAATGTATGCCTGATATGTAATACTTTCGTTATATATTTTTCATAAATATGCATGATCCACCTACTCAATTACACACACGTAAACCCACACAGATATAGTGACACTTGCACTCATAGACGCACACATACTCGTGCGCGCAGCCTTCTTTTTTCTGTCGAGGGCTTATATGCCCCTTTATCAGACTATTTTCCTTAGTCACTGCACGGTGATCGCCATCAGCTTCAAGCTTATATAAAAATACTATTATTATTATTTACAGGATTGTAAAATACAGCGCCGTGTAACAAAACCATTCACACCGAAAACACACACACACACACACATACATATATCTATATATCTATATCTATATATACATATACACACACAGACACATTCGTGCATGAACTCACACGCAATATACATTACAAAGTCGTAATAGTTAAGATGTTGCTGTCAAGAAAAACTATTAAATATATAAATAAACTGCATTAACTGATTATAAACGATATAGTATACAAAAAAAAGAAAAAAAAAACAAAGAAATGGCAAGAATATTTGCAACAAATGACGTCACTGCTAGGCTTGGACTTGAACAAAGTATTACTTTCTATACTATATTTAATATTACTGCCACTTGCATATACATTTATGTCAACACATTTAAACACACGCACAAACATGAAAAAAAACAACAACAAAACCTGACACAGCTTATTTATACAAAGTCAGAAGGCGGCGAGCTGGCAGAAACGTTAAGCACGCCGGGCGAAATGCGTAGCCGTATTTCGTCTGCCGTTACGTTCTGAGTTCAAATTCCGCCGAGGTCGACTTTGCCTTTCATCCTTTTGGGGTCGATAAATTAAGTACCAGTTACGCACTGGGGTCGATGTAGTCGACTTAATCCGTTTGTCTGTCCTTGTTTGTCCCCTTCTGTGTTTAGCCCCTTGTGGGTAGTAAAGAAATAATATATACAAAGTCGGAGTTGTATTTAAAAAAAAAAGTATTGAGTATATATTAATGTGTTTAGTCTTTTAAACTACTATATATATATATATATGGTGCAAAATCCCAACGTACACACGCACGCACACACACACACACACACACACACACACAAACAAACGCGCATGCACGCACATACATAGTTTATTCTTATCCCTTCAGCCGTTTTCATAGCCAGCGAAATCAATTAGAAAAATTAAATTAAATTAAATTAAATTAAATTCATTTAAAATTTCCATACTGAAACTGGTTAACTGGGTATTTCATCAAGGCAGAAATTTCCAGAGATTATTTGCATTCCAACGTGTTGGTTGACCCATGACAGACTGAGGTGTGTGCGTTTTGGCAAGTTATGGATTTAAAAAATCCCGTTATTAGCATATACATACATATAAACAAATATGTTTGATGTAGCTGTGCACGTGCGTTTGTAATACATAATAGTTGTTATTGGTTGTGAGGTGTTATATATATATAGATTGAAAAAGAGATAGAGACAGATGGAGAGAGAGATAGCGCGAGAAAGAGAGA
>NW_021835335.1:40000-41359 GCF_006345805.1 Octopus sinensis | reverse complement strand
ATACAATGTATGCGCGCATGTAAAAGAATGTATTACATTGTTGTTTGTTTGTTCCTTCTCGAGCCATGTCTGGCTCATAAGGGCCGGTTTCTTGGTTTCCTTGGCGTATAGGTTCCCCACCTGGACGGGACGCCGGTCCGTCGCAGGTAAGCTGCAAGATGCAGGAGGAAAGAGTGAGAGTAAGTTGTGGCGAAAGAGTCAGCAGAAGTTCGCCTTTACCTTATGCCGGAACCATGTGGAGCTTAGATGTTTCGCTCATAAGCACACACATCGCCCGGTCTGAGATTCGACATGGACGGTTCTAAGTTCAAATTCCACCTATGTCGACTTTGCTTTTCATTATTTCGGGGTCGATAAAAAAAATGCAATTAATTTCAGACATGTTTGTTGCATACAAACTTTCAGACATGTCTTAAGTTATGACAGGAGCAAAAGAAGGCGGCGAGCTGGCAGAGTTGTTAAGCACGCCGGGCGAAATGCTTAGCGACATTTCGTCGGATTAAGTTCTGAGTTCAAATTCCGATGTGTATTTCATCATTTTTCGTGGACCATAAAATAAGTACCGGAAGGCGGCGAGCTGGCAGAGACGTTAGCATACCAGGCGAAATGCTTAACGGTATTTCGTTCTGGGTTCAAATTCCGCCGAGGTCGACTTTGCCTTTCATCCTTTCGGGGTCGATTAAATAAGCACCAGTTACGCACTGGGGTCGATGTAATCGACTTAATCCGTTTGTCTGTCCTTGTTTGTCCCCTCTGTGTTTGGCCCCTTGTGGGTAGTAAAGAAATATGTATTTCGTCTGTCTTTATGTTCTGAGTTCAAATTCCGCCAAGGTCGACTTTGCTTTCTTCCTTTCGGGGTCTATAAATTAAGTACCAGTTGCGTACTGGGGTCGATCTACACGACTGACCCCATCCCCTCTCCAGAAAATTTCGGGCCTTGTACCTAGAGAAGAAAAGGATAAAAGAAGTACCGGTCAAACGTTAAGGTGAATACAATTGACCATACCCTTGTCCCAAAATTCTTGGCACTTGTGCCTATAGTGGGAGAGATTATTATTATGGCAGGAGCAAAACTAGGTAGCAAGCTGGCAGAATTCTTAACGCGTTAGCCAAAATGCTTAGCGACATTTCCTTCGGATCTTGACATAGTGAGTTCAAATCCCACCGAGGTTCAGTTTGTCTTTTATCCTTGTGAGGCAGATAAAATAAGTACACTGGATTCATTGTTATCGATGTGACACCTCCTTTCAAAATTCATGGCTTTGTACCAATACTTAGAAAGAATTATTATGGAACAAAACAGGTATGCTTCTGCATTTAAACAGCGATCTAGTTTCAATCCTAGAAAGTAACCAAACC
>NW_021835335.1:0-35000 GCF_006345805.1 Octopus sinensis | reverse complement strand
TATATATGTGTGTGTGTGGATATTGTACATATGCATGTACATACAAAAACACATACACTCACACAGACACGCACACATTCACACACACACACCACACACACACACAAAACACACACACACACATACACACGCACGCACACACACATTGCTTTTATTACATACATGCAGTCGGCTTCATTAATTCTCGCAGAAAATTGGATGAAGAAAAACGAAAGATGGAGGGGAAGGGAATTTTCGCATGTGTGCATGAGCGCGCGTGCGCGAGACCGTGTGTGTGTATGTATGCGTGTGTGTGTGTGTGTGTGTGTGTGTGTGTGTGTGTGTGTGTTTGTGTGTGTGTGATAGAGTTGGTGGTATGATGAAATATATTTCGCTCTATATTAAAATATCTTCAAAAATAGGAAAGAAACCACGTGGGGAGGGCGGGGTGGATCCAACGCAAAGAATTGGTGGGGAGGAGTCGAGGGCGAAGGAAACTTGAATTCAGAAATATAATTTCCACGTGTTATATACTTGTTGTTATTATTGTTGTTATTGCTATTGATATCTTGCTGTTGTTTTTATTGTTGTTATTGTTATCTACGTGTTATATATTTGCTATTGTTATTATTATTATTATTGTTGTTGTTGTTGATAATATTGTTAGTGTTTTCTCTTTTGCAGTTGTTTGTTATTGCTGTTGTTGTTTTTGTTATTGTTGATATTGTTGTTCTTGTTGATAATATTCCTGTTGATATTATCATCATTGTTGTTGTAGTTGCTGTTGTTGTTGTTGCCTCGTCTTATTCTTTCTTATTAGTATTGATAACATCGCTTTCGCTGTTGTTGTAGTCGTTGTTATTGTTGTGCTATATTAATTCATTATATTAATTTTTATATTAATTTATTATATCATATTAATATTTTTTTAATTAATTTATTGCTGTTGTCATTCCTATTTTTTATAACATTGTTCTCTTTGTTTTCTTTTTCCTCTCAATAACAGTTACGATGTTGTTGTTGTTCGATATTAATTCTTTTATGTTCTTATTTATGCGTTGTTGTTATTATTGTCTTTATTAATTTGTTATTGTTTAGGCTGGTATCTTTCATTTTTGCTTATATTCTTTATAATTTTATTTTCTTTGCTGTTGATCAAAACGCTATTGTGAATGGTACTGATTCTTTTCAGACCGGGCAAGAAACCAGGATGGGGATTTATCACTTTGCTGGTGCAGCTATATCATTGTTACCGATGATGTTGTTGAATATCATGTTTGATCTCATGTAGTTTTTTTTTCCTTCTTGTTGCGGTTATTGCTATTTCTGTTATTATTAATGCTTGTTTAGGGTGGCAACATGCGTTGTTGCGGTGTAATGGGCGGAGATAGAACCGTAGATTCGACTCGGTAGAATATCGGATTAAATCTATTGTAATATTTAGTTACTTATATTAAATTTTCCGTTCCGATTTCAAATTCGACAGAGATCGACTTTGCATTTCATCCGTCCCAAATTCAATAAAATAAGTATTAGTCAAGTACATAGGATCGATATGGGATACTATAAACTTTCAATGTATGGCCTTACGCCTATATCTGTGCAATCAATATTGCTGTTGTCGTTGTTATGATTGTTGTTGTTGTTGTTGTTTTCCATCGAGCAGGCCCCTGCATAATTGAATACGATCCAGTCGTAAACATTCTCTAAGTCGTGTTCTTCTTTTGTTTACTGAAGACAATCCAGTCAGTGCTACGTTATCAAGTGCTTTCCATTTTCAAAAAAAAACATTAGTCAGTAAACTGCTGGGGTATTTCCCTTCTACAACTATCAAATATAACGAATATTTAAAGCTCCTCCATTTCCTTTGCTGTATTAAAGAACACCGAATGCTGAAGAGAAAGAATCTATTTTCTTCACTCATAAACATTGTTAGTGTTTCAGAAGATGGCGGAATCTGTTTCTTATTTCTTTATTGCCCACAAGGGGCTAAAAATAGAGGGGATAAGCAAGGACAGACAAACGGATTAAGTCGATTACATCGACCCAGTGCGTAACTGGTACTTAATTTATCGACCCCGAAAGGATGAAAGGCAAAGTCGACCTCGGCGGAATTTGAACTCAGAACGTAACGGCAGACGAAATACCTATTTCTTTACTACCCACAAGGGGCTAAACATAGAGGAGACAAACAAGGACAGACAGGCGGATTAAGTCGATTATATCGACCCAAGTGCGTCACTGGTACTTAATTTATCGACCCCGAAAGGATGAAAGGCAAAGTCGACCTCGGCGGAATTTGAACTCAGAACGTAAAGGCAGACGAAATACCTATTTCTTTACTACCCTCAAGAGGCTAAACATAGAGTGGACAAACAAGGACAGACAAAGGGATTAAGTCGATTATATCGACCCCAGTGCACAACTGGTACTTATTTAATCGACCCCGAAAGGATGAAAGGCAAAGTCGACCTCGGCGGAATTTGAACTCAGAACGTAGCGGCAGACGAAATACCTCTAAGCATTTCGCCCGGCGTGCTAACGTTTCTGCCAGCTCGACGAAATACCGCTAAGCATTACGCTTGGAGTGTTAACGTTTCTGCCATCTCGCCGCCTTATTAGTCAGTGGAGGAAACTGTTTCTTTCTGACTGGGTAATTGATAATTTGGTGATGATGATTATGTCTGTCCTTGTCTTTCCTTGTTTGTCCCCTCTATGTTTAGCCCCTTGTGGGCAATAAAGAAATAAGAAACTCATAGATGACTTAACAAGCTCACAAAGTTTTGTTTTGTAAATTTTACTAAAAATCGTAAAAATGTGGAAAATTGGCCGGTTTGCTTGAGTTGCAAAAACTGCAACAGCAGCTGTAGGAGCAGCAACAGACAGATACAACAACGACAAATAATATTACAGCAACAAATGGTGCAACAACTGAAGTCTTCGGGAAAGTCAGAAAACGTGTTCTCGCCAGACTATGTTGCCAATTCAATGAATGAATTCAAATACAAACCTGACGAAGAAGTTTCCTTCGAAGCATACTACAGAAGATATGAGCAAATCTTCAAGAAAGAATGTAAAGATTGGGACGACGAGATGGAAAGTCGCTTAATCTTGAGAAAATTGGCGCCAACAGAACATGAACGATACAGTAATTATGTACTCCCAAGAATAATCGTTTGACGTAAAGTTTAATGACACAATAGATATATTGTGTAAGATTTTCAGTGTTAAAAGCTCATTGTTCAACACTCGTTGTGTCTGAACATAGAGAAAAACAACGTCGAAGACTCTATCAAATATACTGGTAAAATAAACAGGGAATACAAGAAGTTTAAGCTGGATTAATTAACGCCAGATATCTTCAGATGCCTGATTTTTACACAGAAACTAACTGCCGAAAATGACACGAAAATCAGAACTAGAATTCTTGCAAAGCTGGTGCAAATCCAGGATGTAACACTACAAAAAGAGTCTGAAGAATGTGAAAGGGTATTCAAATTAAGACACGGCACACAGGAGATTGAACGTAAAGATTGTTTCCAAGTAAAACCAGTGCGGAATATTCTGAATAGAGATAAAGTGTTTTCTAAAAAACCCGACAAACATCAGGATATAAGCCCATGTTTTCCATGTGATGGTATGCCCCTGAGGAAAATTTTCCATTTAAAAAACGGATTGTTTTCGTTGTGGAAATATAGGTCATATAAAGTCGCACTGTGGAACGAAGATGATAAATGTCAGACAAAATTAAAAGAATAAATAGTATATCATCGGAAGAAATTGGCAATATAACGATGAGAAAATTCGTGAGGGTGAAAATCAGAAATACAACTGTTAAAATGCAGTTGGACAAGTATAGTGGTATTTCTATTATAACGAAAAAAACGTGGAAATATGCCGGTAAGCCGAATTTAATGGAAAGCTGAGTTGGCAAGATGGCGCAATTACCAAATGCATAGGTAAAATGATATACTGGGTGAAAAGTAGAAAGGAACAGAAGAGAGACACAGGAACCAACTAAAAAAGAGATTCGTGGAAAGCGAAACAAAAAGTTGAAGGAACCGATGGAATGGTTTTACGATACGTTCCAAGTGCCAACGCCACTGCAGATGATTGAATCCAGGCGTACAAGTGAGAAGAAAAGAAAACATACAGAGATCCGGAAAAAAATATGCCAAGCGCAGCAAATATTAAATTGTACGACAAAAAAGAAAAACTCAAAAATGAGATGTGGGGTGAATATAAAATATCATTACTAAATAAAATGACTCTTATGGAAATTTTTAAAATGGGGAGATGTTGAAGGGAATCAGCAATGATGGCACACACCTTGCACGTGACGAATGGAATAACCTAGTCACTATAAGTAAAGAGAGTACGTAGAGTACGAAAGTACGTGTAGACTGTGTTGATAGTCGTGTCTGTAATATAACGATCCACATTTTGAGGATAATAACACTGAACGACTGCGGTCAGCTAGAAATATCCTATCGACGACTTCTGAATATAACAATATCTGTCAGAGCGATAACTGTCGTCAAAAGGCAGATACAACAGTGGTAAAAGATCGCTTTATAACAACTCTCCTGTACAGAATGCATCTCATCGGGTGTCTTGTTTTAAATAAGGTACATATATAGTTCTGTGTGTGTGAGTGCGTGTATGTGTTTGTGTGTGTGTGCCTATATATACATATGTGTGTATGTGTTTGTGTTTATGTGTCTATATATATATATATATATAGGCACAGGAGTGGCTCTTATTTTAAGAACCTTCCTTCCAAAACACATAATTCCGGGTTCAGTTCCACTGCGTGACATTTTGGGCGTCTTCTACTATAACCTCGGGCCAATCAAACTCTTATAAGTGGATTTGGTAGACGGAAATTGAAAGAAGCCCATCGTATTTACATGTGTGTGTGTGTTTGTCCCCCACCGCCGCCTGATAACTGGTGTTGGTGTGTGTGCGCCCCCGTAACTTAGCAGTTCGGCAAAAGAACCCGATTGAGTGAGTACAGGCCTTAAAAGAAAAAAAGGGTACTAGGGTCGATTCATTTGACTAAAAATGCTCAAGGTGGTGCCCCAGCATGGCCGCAGTCTAATAACTGAAACAAGTGAAAGATAAGATGTATAAATTGAAGAGACCTATATATATATATATATATATGATTACTAAACACCCTATCGGTTAAACATAGTTGAAAATTAAACAGCAGAAATTATATTTGAATTTCGCTATTGTTGAACAACCGGGTTACTGTCTCATAGTTTTAGCAGTTACGTTTCCGATTTTGACGCCATATCTCATATCTCATATTGATTTTCTTGTATCATATACGTAACATCTTGTCGTATATGTCATTACTCTAACTCTTGTATGTTATATCTCGTATCAAATCTAACAGCTTACAATCTAATATCTCATATATTGGTTCGATTCCCACATCTAATATATGATATTTCACAATGACATATCTATACAGATATCAAATTTCCATATCAACTCTCACACCCTATATCCAATAATGCCTATCGTATTTCAGATCTCGCATAGCTTGTTCTTCTATGGATTGCTGGTTTCTGCTCTGCATGTGTATACACTGATAAATTCGCCAAAGAACTGGATGGATTGCTTTGTTCGTTCGCATTTCTCTCTTACTGATACACACGGACGGACGTATGAACGCAAGTGTTTGAACGTGTGTGTGTATATATATATATATATATGTGTGTGTGTGTGTGTGTGTGTGTGTGTTTGTATGTATATAAGCATTTATGTATTTGTATATATATATGTGTGTTTAAATATAGGTATATCTATGTGTATATACGCGTGTTTGCATAAGTACGCTGATACATATATACACATATATATTTATATATACGTGCGTATATAAATATATATATATATATATAGAGAGAGAGAGAGAGAGAGAGAGAGAGGGAGGGAGAGAGAGAGAGAAGAGACCTATACCTAAATGTATGTATAATTATATATATACATATATAAATACATGTATGTATATGTATATAAGCATGTATATATCTGTATTTATACACAAACACGGACCCACACACACACGCGCGCGTGCACACACACACACACACACACACACACACACAAATAGACATCCAGACTCAGATAAGCAGATATACAAATAGATACAAACGTATTTAAATATGCAGATATATATATAGTATATCTAACACATAATATATACACTCTTCGCTTACGAAAGAGGACGAAAGAGCATGCTTGTTGGCGCTGATACTGAAAACAATGATAAATTCTTTGCTCACAGCGTAAACGTTGTTTGAAATAGATGGGCATATAGGTGGAATTTCACAGTTTTGGAAGATAAAAACATATCAAACAATACGGAATGCAAAAGAATATAGGCGTGGTTGTGTGGGTGAGAAGCCTATTTCTGAACTATGAGGTGCCGGATTAAGTCCGACTAGGCGGCTCCTTGGACAAGTCTCTTCTCTTACAGCTCTCGGCTGAACAACGCCTTGTGAGTGGATTTTGTAGATGGAACACGAAAGAAGGCATCGTATGTACACACACACACACACACACACACACAGACAGATAGATAGATAGATAGATAGATAGATAGATAGATAGATAGATAGATAGATAGATAGATAGATAGATAGATAGATAGATAGATACTAACCCGTGTATGTAGTTGTGTTTGCGCGCGTGTGTGTGTGCGCGTGGTGTGTGTGTGTCTTACTGTTGAAGTCTATATGTTGCATAGAGAATTTACGAGTGAAGTAGTTTCATAAGAGGAAAAAAAGTACTTATTTTCCAATTGTCTTTCTCCCCATACAGTTAAATATTTATATCGTTATCTGCTGATCTTCACAAGTCTTTTGTACTCCTATCAACGTTGCTATCCATTTAAATGCAGAAGAGTGGTACAGTTATATGGTGATGTACGAATATGAATTGATATAATTTCATGTATATAAATATAACATGTATACACTTATATAAATGGATGTGTGGGTAAGTGTGAATGTATATATATGCGTATATATATATATCCATGCGTACATACATTTTTTTTTAATTTGTATACATTCGGCTAAATATACATGTATTATGTTCATATATATATATATATATATATATTACGTATATATAAATATATATGTTTGTGTGCGTACATGCATTTATTCTACACAAAAGATATAAATGCAGATACTTAAATTATACATATATTTATTATACATGTATATAAATATATATTATATATATGCCTATATATATATATTACAGAAATTGATATATCAATGAAAATATGTTGATATTATACGTGCCCACATATAATACATATATATACACACACATATATATGTATATATATATATATTATGTATGTATGTATATACTAATATAAATATATATGTGTGTGTGTGTGGATATGTATATATATATATATATATATATATATATATATATGTATATATATATATATATATATTTATATAGATATATATATATATATATATATGCATATACATATATGTATATATGGTGTGTATGGAATATATATATATATTATATATAATAATATACTATATATATATATATATATATATACATAGATAATACACAGAATTCCTGCACACAAGTGCGATCGATATACATATATACACACCACACGATGCCTACACACACACACACACGCACAAATACATAGAGACTCACTAACATACATACACGCATTTGGAAATATGGAAATTCTATTTGTAAAATGTAAACACCTATCTATTATCTCACCTCTTATCGGAATCTTTCAACGAAGAAGGTTATCTAACATGTACATCTCCCCACAGTTTCTTATTTCAGCACTCATTTGTCAATATGTCCTTTCCATATTCTGCGCACTTGATATCTGCTTCAGATAACTTTCGGCATTGTTTCTAAAGTATCTATATCTTCACTTCTCTATAATAAAGCTTATGTCTAAATTTGCTTCCAATATACATAATGCTAATATTGTTCCTAGGAAGAAGTGCTAAAGTTGATTTTATCAATTTTGGTATATTCCTAGTACTTCAGCATTAACATATTTAATGTAAGCAACATACGTTAAATTTTCATAAGAGAGTTCATAGAAGGACTTGTCCCAAACTTTGGCATCGAGAGTTACACAAATACTAGAACTGGGCCCACTGCATAGTGCCAAGGACTCCAAATTTGCCCTCAAGATGTAGGACAAGATACTGATGATAGCCTGGCTTCCGAGGCTCACAGTTCTTCAATATCCTCCCGAAGAACCTGAGAGACCTGCATGGGGTGGATGCAGATGTCTTTAAAATAAAACTGGATCTCTTCTTGTCAAGTGTCCCAGATGAACCAACTTCACGGCCGGAGGTGCAGATAAGGGCAGCTGCATCGAACTCTCTCATGCACCAAATGTCAATTGCTAAAAAGCATTCGTGAAGTAAAATCATGTAGCACACCAAATGGCGGTGCCCCAGCATGGCCACAGCTCGTGAGCTGAAACTAGATAAAATAAAATAAAATAAAAAATAAAAGTACAGCATGATATAAGGGCAGCTGCATCAAACTCTCTCATGCACCAAATGGCAATTGCTAAAAAGCATTCGTGAAGTAAAATCATGTAGCAACACCAAATGGCGTTGCCCAGCATGGCCACAGCTCGTGAGCTGAAAATAAAATAAAATAAAATAAAAAATAAAAGTAAAGCATGATATGAGGGCAGCTGCATCGAACTCTCTCATGCACCAAATGGCAATTACTAAAAGCATTCGGTGAAGTAAAATCTGTAGCACACCAAATGGCGGTGCCCCAGCATGGCCACAGCTCGTGAGCTGAAACTAGATAAAATAAAATAAAATAAAAAATAAAAGTAAAGCATGATATGAGGGCAGCTGCCATCGAACTCCTCATGCACCAATGGCATTACTAAAAGCATTCGTGAAGTAAAATCATGTAGCAACACCAAATGGCGGTGCCCCAGCATGGCCACAGCTCGTGAACTGAAACTAGATAAAATAAAATAAAATAAAAAATATAAGTAAAGCATGATATGATGAAAAACACGATTTTTGTCCCCATTGAGCAGCATCTCGTTTGAGCCCTCCAGCAACCCCAGCTTCTATGATTTTGCTTTCTTCTAGTCAGGGTTATTGGCCCACCGAAAATATTTTTTTCCCTGTATGAAATGTTGGTCCACAATAGTCTGACCTCTGTTCTTTGGCCTATCAATCATGAGACGGGGACGGACTTCAAGGAGCTTACTCTCCGGTAGAATAGCTCCCAGGATCATTGATGCACGCAAGTACACACAGCACCGCACGGACGGGAACTTGTGGTGGAAATAGCATTGACAAAATAACTAACTATATAAGAATGTATATTTTAGGGTTTAAGAATGAAGAACATATATTTGTGTGTGTGTGTGTGTGTGTGTGTGTGTGTGTGTGAGTAATTATACAGTTTTATTTCAAGATTTCTTGCCAATAGATGAGAGCCGGTTTCTAACCTAGATCCCAGGCTACGTCATTGGAATTTCAACATCAACAGGGTATGTATGTATGTATGTATGTATGTATGTATGTATGTATGTATGTATGTATGTATGTATGCATGCATGCATGTATTATGTATGTATGCATGTATGTATTTATGTATGTATGTATGTATGTATGGTTCATCTGGGACACAGATATCAAGTGCGCAGAATATGGAAAGGACATATTGACAAATGAGTGCTGAAATAAGAAACTGTGGGGAGATGTACATGTTAGATAACCTTCTTCGTTGAAAGATTCCGATAAGAGGTGAGATAATAGATAGGTGTTTACATTTTACAAATAGAATTTCCATATTTATATATTCGCCATGATAGATGTTTCTCTCCTTGTTTCTCTCTGTGTTCCTTTCTGTGGAAGAGCGTAGGCTCCAAACGTTAAAGACCTTTTCAATTCCCGAGCGTTATACTAATACATCTGTTTGTTTTCTACAACACTTGTCTTCGTCTTTTGTTTTTTTCATGAATTCTCCCCCTATGTATGTATGTATGTATGTATGTATGTATGTATGTATGTATGTATGTATGTATGTATGCATGTATGTATGTGTGCAGATCTGTATGTTTTGTTTTATGTCTGTATTCTCATGTATAGTGTTACTTATCGAGACACGCACATATATACTTAAATGAAAAACGTCTGGTAAATTTTACAGATTTTTACAGTTTGATCCGTAGTTTTATGTATGTATGTATGTATGTATGTATGTATGTATGTATGTATGTATGTATGTATGTATGTATGTATGCATGCATATCTTCGAGTATAATCAGCATTTTTCCCAAAATTTAAAGGTCAAAATTCTTAGTGCGTACTATATACGAGGTTAAAAATGAAAAATATTTTCTAAGCAACATCCGAGTCTCTATTTGCTGTCCGGCAATGTTTATTCAGACGCATTTTGTGATGTCGGGTGCGAAAATACCTTAAGCTAAGCCTGAAAGCAATGAAGTCATAAAAGAATCATCCATAACTTGCAGCAAGGAACATTTATTAAAATGAAAGTATTCAGAACACAGAATAACATGTAACAAAAACAATTTGCAAACATATTTACATTCCCATATAACAGTTAAGAACATTACCATTATTGTATTACGCATGCGCGGAAGTGCTTGTTCGACTAGATGCTGCTGGCTTAATTACGCACGACTCAAGTTAGAGAAAGGGTACGTATAATACACCAGGATTAGGTTTTTCAGAGTTACATCCCCCTAAAAATCCCCTGCGTCGAGGATTTACGGTATGTATATATGTATATATGCATGCATGTATGTATGTATGTATGTATGTATGTATGTATGTATGTATGTACGTATGTATGTATGTATGCATGTATGTATGTATGTATGTATGTATGTATGCATTACGGAATCTCCCGTCGAAGACGACTTATGGGTGTTAAACTGTTGTTGAACGATCTACAGAAATGATTTTGTTTATAATGATCAAATATATATACTGCTCATTATCTCACTCTTTCCAGCAAATCGACATTGAAATGATCACTGAACAATGTGTAATGAAGTGTTTTGCACAAGAATACAGCACACCGCCCGGTACGAGAATCGAAACCACGATCTAGCGATCGTTCGTGCAATGTCCTACCTATTTCTTTATTACCCACAAGGGGCTAAATATAGAGGGGACAAACAAGGACAGACAAAGGTATTATGTCGATTACATCGACCCAGTGCGTAACTGGTACTTAATTTATCGACCCCGAAAGGATGAAAGGCAAAGTCCACCTCGGCGGAATTTGAACTCAGAACATACCGGCAGACGAATTACCACTAAGCATTTCGCCCGGCGTGCTAACGTTTCTGCCAGCTCGCCGCCTTGACGGCAATGTCCTACCTACTAAGCGACTCACATACACACACACGTACACACACACACTCATACACACAAATATCTATATGTACATACATATATACGTACACAAATACATACACACATCCATATAGGACAAATTAAGATGATCGTAAGTGTAGTTACTCTCTTTTACATTTTCACTTGTTTCAGTCATTTGAGTGTGGCCATGCTGGAGCACCGCCTTTAGTCGAGCAAATCGACTCCGGGACTTAATCTTTGTAAGCCCAGTACTTATTCTATCGGTCTATTTTGCCGAACCGCTAAGTTACGGGGACGTATACACACCACCATCGATTGTCAAGCGAAGTTGGGGGGACAAACACAGACACACAACATATACACACACATACATATATATGCGTACATATATACGACGAGCTTCTTTCAGTTTCCGTCTACCAAATCCACTCACAAGGCTTTGGTCGGCCCGAGGCTATAGTAGAAGACACTTGCTCAAGATGCCACTTAGTGGGACTGAACCCACAATCATGTGGTTGGTAAGCAAGCTACTTACCACACAGCCACTCCTACGCCTTTATGGATACACTGGAACAGCCATGCCGAAGCAGCGAACCTATGAAGGGATGAAACCTATGAAGGGAACAATTTATATAAACTTTCTTATGTATCTGGTTTGCAAGATATTTTTTGTGAATTCACGTGTGTAAACAAATTTTGTTATGTCTTGGTAGAGCGTGTGTTATAAATATTAGCGAAATAACTTTCCTTAGGCATAAGAAAATATATAAACTAATGTTTATCATAATTTATCATCCATTTTCTCTGTATACCATAAACAATAATACTACTATGTATACTACTGACCAAACCACTATACTGGAAGCAGCAAGATATGCGATAGATAGATAGATATATAGATAGATAGATAGATAGATAGATAGATAGATAGATAGATAGATACATACATACATATACATACATACATACATACATACATACATACATACATACATACATACATGCATAGATAGATAGATAGATCGATAGATACATACATACATACATACATACATACATACATACATACATACATACATACTTAGATAGATAGATAGATAGATAGATAGATAGATAGATAGATATGTATGTATGGCACTTCCTATTTAATTTTATCTTTTAATTTATCTAATAAACCGATCGATAAATTCTTTTAAATTAATTAACCCCTTCCAGCTTCCAGCTTTCTTCACCTCATATCACTTCATTTCATTTTCTTGTATACTTTACACTTATCTAACTTCATTTTTATTTTTCTCTTTTATAAAACTTTAAGCATCTACCTATTTATTTATTAAATCAGTGAAACCTAATACTTATCAGCTTATTATATTCGTTTTACTTTACGATCAGCTACCGTTCTTGTTTTGTTTTTTTTTCTGTCCTTTCTTGTTTCTTAATACCCAAAATTATTTTAAAATTTGCCTAAACATCCATTTATTAGCTCTTTGCCTAAGATTTCCATAACATTTTAATGCAGTTAATTACTTCCCTAACCAAACACTTTGCTTTAATTGGAACTCGGTAAACAGAAAATTCTAAGCAAAACGTTATGTCCTCGGTGTGTTATTAATTTCCCACATAAGACTTCAGATATTACTGCTTCATTATCATTTGTAATTCGGTTATTAAATACTAAACTTAGCTCCGATACACCCAAATTTCATAATAATTCTAATTTGTTTACGAAGACATGTCTTCATCTTTTATGTTTTGTTTGCTTTAGCCTATGGACAGAGGCCATGCTGAGGCACTGCTTTGGAGGCTTTTTTGGCGAATAAATCCACCCAGTACATGTTTTTAGAACCTGGTAATCATTCTATCGATCTCTTATACCAAGTCCCTACGTTCCCGGGGACGTAAAGAAACCAACGCCAGTCGTCAAGCGAGGGTGGGGACAAACACTAATACAAATAGACAAACAGACACACACAAACATAAATATATATATATTATATATATATATATATATATATATATATTATATATATATATTAATATATATATATATATATATATGTATATATGTCGGCTTTTTTCAATTTTCGTCTACTGAATCCACCCATTAGTATTTAGTCGGGTCGGCTCGTGGCTATATTAGAAGACACTTACCCAGGTGCCGTGCAAAGGAACTGAACTCGAATCCATGTGATTGAGAAGCAAACTTCTAACCACATTATCATGCTTATGCCTATAAGCTACACCTGCACCTATAAGCTACAACTGCCCTTTTTTTTCAGTCTCTAGATTACTTTACCTATGGTCTAAAAAAACACATCTATTTGTCACTGAGGAGGCCAAATTAAGTCAAAACTTGGAGTCTGGCCATCCACCCACGTTCTGAGCTAAGTTTTGAGTTTATAGCACAAAAGTCTCTTTGGGAATTTTCTTTTCAGAGACAAAATATTATACCTACTGCCGTTTCACGTTCGTATACATATTGCAAATGGTGTACACACTTGTACGTTTATTTTTTCATAACCGGCTTATATTACTTGGGTTATAAAGGCAGTGAGCTGGCAGAATCGTTAGCACGCCGGACAAAATGCTTAACGACATTTCTTATGTGTTTACGTTCAGAGTTCAAATTCCGCCGAGGCCTACTTTGCTTTCTATCCCTTTTTAGGGTCACAAAAATATGTACCTGTTGAGCACTGTGGTCAGAATCGTTAGCGTGACGGATAAAATGTTTAGCGGAATTTCTTGTGCTTTACGTTCTGACTTCAAATGCCACTGAGACCAGTATTGCTTTTCATTTTTCAAGGTCGATAAAATAAAGTAGGTCAACTACAGGGGTCGATAGAATCGACTTGCCCCAACTTCAGTATTGCTGTCCTTGTGCGAAAATTGTGACGAGTTATTAAGCTCTTTAAGGCAGTGAGCCAGTAGAATCGTTAAACTGTTGGGAAAATAGCTTGCGTTAATTCTTCTTGCTCTTTATGGTCTATATTCAAATCACACTACGATCAATATTGCCTTTCATCCTTTTGGGGTCGATAAAGTAAAGTTCCAGTCATGTACCGGTCTCGATAATTCCACACGTCTCAAAATTGCTGGTCTTTTCCCTAAATTTGAAATAATTATTAACCTGCTTTCAGTGAGCCCTCTCTTAGCCAAACGCTTAAAATACAGAAACCGAATATGATTTATCACCCAAATTACAGTTTCCAACCGAGAATCAATCTTTACTTAGGCACAAAGCCTGAATTTTGGGGGGAAAAGACTAGTTTATTACATACCGAAAGGGTGAAAGACCCTAGGACTAAAGTGATACTTATTTCACCGACCCTGAAAGGATAAAATGCAAAACTGATCTAGGTAACATTTTGATTCAGAACACAAAACCGGACGAAATGCAACAAGCATTTTATCCGGCATGCTAACGATTTTTCCAGCTCATCATCTTAAAGATCTGTTTTAAATATAAGAGACAGAGCATTTCATTAAAAGGCTATCACGGTGCACACTTCTTTGATATAATATTTCCAAGTTTGAATTTTAATAAGTGCCCATCTTTAAATAGTTAAGCTACTTATACAGTTTGAAAGTTTAGAAAATAAACAATAAATGGATAGATAAATAAATAAATAAACACACTATAGAATAAATTAAACACGAAAGTAAAATAAAGAACAAGGTAAACATCGTCTGTTTCTGAGAAAACGAAGAACTTGTATGAAATAGAAAACAACGTCTTTCAAACATAGACCTATTTCACGTTGTATTTATACAGTCCAAAATACACATCGAAGACAATGTTATATGGAACAACTTTGATCATAATTTTATTCGATCGGGACTGACCTAAGGGTAAAAAACAACACCAACAAACAACAGAGACATCACAAAAACAAATATCATATATTATTTTCAAACAAAGAGAAAAAATGGCGGTAACCTACAGAGATTACTTCCTGGTTACGCTACTAAAATAAATCCAATGGAAAAATAATTGCCTTTCAAATCTTACAAATTAGTCATATTTCTTATTCTATTAATTTTTTTATTTGTATTTTGTCGTTATTTTTTACTTGTTGTTCCTATTTATTTCCTATTAACCTATATCCATCCACGTTTTACAGATTGTATTAAGAAAAATTTAATGTAGATAAACACTTCCTTGGCTAAAGCTACAGAATTGTGACATTTAATAGTAAAATAATCTTATATATATATATATATGTATATATATATATATATATATATATATAATATATATAATATACACACATATATATATATATTATATATATATATATATATATATATATACTTACATGCATACATACATTTATACATACATATCACCACCCCTCTGTGCTATGTGTCAGCGTGTGTGTTTGTGTATGTGTGTGCATACACGTGTGTGTGTCTTTGTATGTATGTATGTATGTATGTATATGTGTGTATGTAAACTCAAATTGACGAGGATTTTCGCCAGTTTGCTTCGTAAGCATAAAGCCTCGATTTCAATCCCACAGCTGGGCATTTTGAGCAAGTGTCTTTACTCTAAAATCGTGGCTTACTCAAGAATTCTGAATGAAATCGAGTAGAGGGAAGCTGTATCGAAACCCAGCAGATTAACTGTAATTGTAACTAAGATGTTACAGCTTTGTCGAAGTATTTCACTGATTCTACCAAAGAATCACCTCAAGTATACAAGTTTCTGTGGAATACGCAGCCTCTTCGTCTGGTAATTCCAATAAATTCAGTTGACCCAATGACTGGAGCCTTACACATTGAGGTCATTAGCTGCAATTCTTACAACGGTGTTTCTAGCGCTTTCTTTCACTGTTTCTGTACTTCAACTCACGGCAGAGCACGGCTTTGAGAATCCTGGTATCTTTCATGTGAATTACGCGTCCTACCAAGTATAAATGTAATTTTAGTAAGAAAGATTCAATACTGGAGAATCTTTGCGATCTACTTCACTACCTGATTACGGAAGTGGTATCGCTACGAAATGTTCATTTTAAATTACGTAAATGACAGTGCATTAGCCGAACTGGTAAGTTACGAGGACGTAAACACACCAACATCGCTGTCAAGCGATGGTGGGGGGTCAAACACAGACACACAAATACATACATGCAAATATATATGTGTGTATATATATATATATACATACATATATATATATATATATATATATATATATATACGACGGGCTCCTTTCAGTTTCCATTTACCAAATCTACTCACAAGACTTTCGTCGGCCCGAGGCTATAGTAGAAGACACCTACCCAAGCTGCCACGCAGTGGGACTGACCCCGGAACCGTGTGGTTGGGAAGCAAGCTTCTTACCACACGGCCAATCCTGCAATATTTTTACACTCACCTAAACAGTAGTTTTGATAGAATATTCTGCTATCTTGTGAAAGCTATCAGATGTATTCCAAAACCGCGCAAGAAGTTGTTGAGAACAGATTTAGTAGCTCGATAAAATATTCCAACGCTTGAAAATGTCACTCTTCTCTGTGTAGAAGTGTGAACTACTCTTAAACTTTAATAGCATGTTACCACCTTTAGGAAGCGTAAACCTTCTTCGGCTGACATGGAAGGCTTTCGCATTGTAAGAATCAATAACGACCTGAATTTCGTCTTCTTCACCATCGGCCTTGATATAATAACATTTTCTTTTGTAACAAGTCGACTGGTGACATGCCGTGTACTTCTTCCATTTGAAACACTGTGATGGTGTCTTCGTTTATTGGATAACAGCCGTTGTATCTTCGCGTCATTTTCATCAAACTTTTTAGCATTCTTGTGGTTGGAAACAACGAACGAGACCGCGGCAGTTTTGTAGATTCTTAAGAAAATTGTACGTGTTACATTTAAGAACGTTCATGCAACTTGTGCGCATGGTACTTAAAACACTGATGGAGTGTCGAGCGGAGAATACTATTCTCGTTCAGTACAAGTGTACGTTGTACCTCAAGAATTTTCAGATTCCTTGCATCCAGGCTTTTGAATACATATTTGTTTATTACCCACAAGGGGCTAAACATAGAGGGGACAAACAAGGACAGACATAGGTATTAAGTCGATTACATCGACCCCAGTGCATAACTGGTACTTAATTTATCGACCCCGAAAGGATGAAAGGCAAAGTCGACCTCGGCGGAATTTGAACTCAGAACGTAATGGCAGGCGAAATACCGCTAAGCATTTCGTTCGACGTGCTAACGATTCTGCCAGCTCGCCGCCTTTTGAATACCAATAGACAGAATTCTGCCAACTTTCTTTCTCCCCAGTCTCAGACAATTTTCAAGCGGTTCGACTTAACATTGTTGAAGATGAACGTTTTCCATTGCAGATGACATTTCTGTTGTCCAAATTGCAGATTCCTGACTCCGAGCTTCTCAGTTCTGCTGCCCTCATCATTTATCTGTCTTTCACTGGGTCTTCCCCTCTAATTGCGCTATGATTTTCGCTCTTCTTTGACGTGTCTATATATGTGCTAGCAGACACAGACACCCACTTGAATCTCACACGTTTCACTTAGCTGAACACTGAATACGTCAAAATTCGACGGAGAAGCGACTGCAAGAGATGGTGCTGAAAAGCTGAGTAAAAGAAAGTACAGGAAGATCAGTCAATTATGATTACATGACACAATCAAGAAGATCTTGTACAACTGAAACCCGAGTGTCTTTTTAGTCAGCTGAAAGCAGTTTTGCACAAACTTGACAGGCACGCATCTCATACCCAAATCTTCAGTGATAATGGACTGAACTGAGCCGTAACTATTCTACGCATATTCTGATAACTCACGGATGGTGATACGACGATTTCCCCTCACAGCTGCACTCACATCTGCGACGTTTTTCTCAGTTCTCCTGGTTGCGGCTATCTTGGAAACATCTGAAACACTCGTACACTTGTGTGCTGCTCATACACCCCACTCCATACACTTTCTGCAACTTTACGTAGTCCTCTGAGCAGGTATCGCCATGACAGCTTTCTTTGTCATGGTCAATGCGAATAGCACAAGCTACACACGTTCCTTCCAAACATTGCAGAATTGAGCTAGAAAGTTAAAACTTAGTGTGCATGCATAGCAGTATTCACGGTCAATTTTGACCAGGTGGCTTCACTCTGCATGCTCTAGCTTTGTTACTTTGGCAACAGTCTCGACACTTATTGATCAGACCTCGTATAAATAAAGGAATATATACATAATATTATATATATATATATATATATATATATATTATATATATAATATATATATATATTATATATATCATATCATATATCATATATAATATCATATATCATTCATATATATATTATATTATATATATATATATATATATATATATATATACATATATATAATATATATATATATGTGTGTGTATGTAGCATATATATATCTATAAGAACATATATACTACATGGTTGTGTATAATTGCTTTCATATGAATATATGTGTGTGTGTGTATGTTGCATATATACATGTGTGTATTCGTGTGGGCATATGCGGGCATGTATGCATATGTGTGCGTGTATGCGTGTGTGTGCGTGTCTGTATACGTGTGTGTATTCATGTGTACACCTATGCATAGTTTCAGTGACTTCTTGACCGCCATACAGAATCATTTCCTCAAAGACAACCCCCTTTGGCACTTTAGCAGATCACTTCTAGCATAAAATGTCTCTTTGGCGTGTATTATTTTAGGCGCTTCAAAGAAAATCTCTATTCTATTTATTCTATTTATTTTCTTTTTCACTGGAGTGGGTGGCCATATAAGATATATCATACTAGCGTATTTTGATTCCTTTATTCAATTTATCAAACAAAAATGGCGAACAGATATATATACCGATTCTGTTGGGTTTTTGCTTTGTATTTGTTTTGTTGTTTCTTTTTTGTTTTTTATCATTTTTTTTTCGTATAAAGGAAAAAGAAAAAAGTGCAGAATGCGTATTGAACTAATAAGATGATTTTTATGGGCATTAACAACGTCTGTGACATTATTTCTCCGATTCGTGTTTAATGTCAACCTTGTGAGGTGTTTATTTATGTATGAATTTGTTACAGCAACATTAATTTGGCGTGTAGCGTCGGAGTGACATCTGCTGATAACGTCAACATTTATTTCTGTGTCTGTATGTGTTTGTGTGTGTGTGTGTGTATATATATATGTGTGTGTGTGTGTGTATAGATGGATAGATAGTTAGATAGATAGATAAATGTATACGATATATACATATATATATATATAATATATATATATATATATATATATATATATATATATATATATATATATATATATAGATATATATATACGGACAGACAGATATACGTACGTATATCTAAAAACGTATTCATACATCTATTCATATTTACGTATGCATATTTTATATGTATACATAATATAAACACATATATACATATACATATATATAAACATATATGTACATGCGTATACACATAGATATATATGTGTGTACATGTGTGTGTATATGGATATATATGTATATCTGCCTAAGTGTGTATGTTGCGTGTAGGTATATATATATATATATATATATATATATCAACAATCAAGGAACGGCCATGATAGGCCATTCACCCACTAGAAATAACAGCCAAAGCTTCAACCGCAATAAAGATTAATTCCGTAAACAGAGAAAATTTAAAAACATTTACCCTGTAAATTTTTAAAAATTTTTTAATTTTCTCCTGTTTACGGAATTAATCTTATTTGCGGTTGAAGCTTTGGCTGTTATTTCTAGTGGGTGAATGGCCTATCATGGCCGTTCTTGATTGTTGATGTTGAACTTAAAATGGTCTATGACTATTTAATTTTTTTCCCCTAGGCCGCTGGTGGCAAAAAGAATTCTACAAAATTTTTTCTGCCACCCTATATTGATTAATTATATATATATATATATATATATATATATATATATATAAACCATCTGTGTATCATACTAAATGTGTATACACAGATAGATACATACATGCATGCATACATACATTCATACATACGTACACCCATACATACATGCATGCATACATACATACATACATACATACATACATACATACATACATACATACATACATACATACATACATACATACATACGTATGTACTATGTACGTATTAAATAATTGTTCAGTTTGTATGTAAGTCATTGGTCATACATTCATACGTACATACATGTATATATATAATAAATTAATAAATAAAATATATGCATATATACATACATATATGTACGTACCTACCTCTACATGTATATATACATACATATATGGGTACAGGACACCAAAAAAACGCCGAACACAATGAGAAACGAAAACATAAACACAAAACCAGAGAACTGGACATTATTCTTAAACAACGAAAAAATAGAGTACAGGACAAATAACACAAGGAAAATTCTCCTTCTTCAGTCGCCATGGTTTCATCTACTCTGCGTTTCGAAGGTGAAGGCGATACGCATCTTCGATAGGAACTTTCCTTCCCGCGAAAAGGAAATTAAATAAAATTTCAGATATTTTTGCGGAGGGGTAAAATGGTAACAAAAACAGGACAGTAACGACACACGTATATGTGTATATGTGTGTATAGCGGCATATGTATAAAATGTTAGGCTTAACGAAAGGCGTAAGCGCATTGTTCTACTTCGGATTTGTGGTGAGTTATATTGTCATTTTCTTGTACCAGAATTATAACTGCATCGCACTTCAGAACTTGCACTTTTCTCTGTATCTCTCACAACATAAGTAGTTTTCACTTACTTTTACCTATATTGAATTAAACTTTGAATGATGTTCTTCAAGATCTTCCAGAAATCTTTCCTAAATCACATCCTATTGTCTTTTTACAAACGTAACATTAAATGATGAAGATGTTGACAGACAAAATTATTGGAGTTTCACTGATGGAAATTCTTTGATGAGCGTTCTGGGTCGATCTGAAACTAAGTAAACAATAGCTACAACATTTTTTGGAAACTATGAAAATGACTCAATATTTAGGTACTATAAGGCGGCGAGCTGGCGGATCGATAGCACGGCAGGCAAGGCTCTTAGTGGAATTTCGCCTATCTTTGGCCTGTGTTCAAATTCCGCCAAAGCTAGTTTTGTCTTTTATCATTTCGTGGTTGATAAAACAAGTACCAGTTCAACACTGGAGTCGATGTAATTGACTTACCCCTCCCCCGAAATTGCTGGCCTTGTGCCAAAATTTGAAATAAATATTTAGGTAATATAGGAAGATGACAAGCAAGTAGAATCATTATTAGCACATCAGTCATAATGCTTAGCGGCATTTCGTCCGTCTTTACGTTCTGGGTTCAAATTCCGCTGAGGTAGACTTTGTCCTTCATCCTTTCGGGATCAATAAAATAGGTTACCAGTTCCACATTGAGCCAATATAATCGATTCATTCCTTTCTCCCTTCCAAACTGCTGGCCTTGTGCCAAAACTTGAAATCAATATTTCATAGTGCTTTGTTAACATTTTAGCTAATATTTCAACCGACCAAAGCCTGGTGAGTAGATTGGTAAAAGGGAAACTGAAAGAAGCTCGTCGTATATATATATATATATATATATATATATATGGTATGTATGTTTATTATGTTATGTATGTATGTATGTATGTATGTATGTATGTAGTATGTAATATGTTGTTTTGTGCGTCTGTGTTTGTCCCCACCACTATCGATTGACAACTGATGCTGGTGTGTTTACATCCCCGTAACTCAGCAGTTCGACAAAAGATACCGATAGTATAACTACTAGGCATACAAACCAATAAGTCCTGGGGTCGATTTGTTCGACTAAATGCGGTGCTCCAGCATGGCCGCAGTAGATATTGTTGATAGAGCACCTGATGCTCTATCTACAATATCTACAAGATATTAGCCGTGAATAGTATAACGTGTATATCCCTGACAACATGAAGGCGGTGGAGGGCAGTCATTGCTCAGTGCTTTTCTACCGCTCTACAACAGGGACACCAAACGAGAGATTTGAAAAGAAGTATGACAGTGCAAGCACGTGAATGATTCGTGCAGTTCTCAATCTATCTTAGCAGCTAGCAACATGCTGCATAACAGCGACTGCATGGCACTATTCCAAACATCACCAAGGAAATCAGAGAAAGAAGAACAAGTTAAGCTCGACACAACTGGAGAAACAAGGAAGAAATCTCCAGTGATCTCCTTCGCTAGAAACTAGAAACATATGCATGGATACACACACGCACGCACACGCACAAAAACCTACACAACACACACACATGTATGTATCTATGTATCTCTCTCTCTCTCTCTCTCTCTATATATATTATATTATATATATATATATATATATATATGTGTGTGTGTGTTATATATATATATATATATATATATATATATATTATATATATGTGTGTCTGGTGTGTGTATAATAATATATATATATATATATACATAGGCGCAGGAGTGGCTGTGTAGTAGCTTACTTACCGACCACACATGGTTTCAGGTTCATTCCCACTGCGAGGCACCTTGGGTAAATGTTTTCTACTATAGACTCGACATCCTGACATTTTGTATAATTAGAGGTTACAAAGATGGTGCTCCAGCATGGCCGCAGTAGATATTGTAAATAGAGCACCTGATGTCTAAGATATATTATGGCTGTATTAGAAAGGAGATTTTCACTGCTGCTAATAAATTTGCTCAGTCAGAGCTGACCCTGGTCGAAACAACAGCAACTCCAATCTGCTACTTTCATTCGAACTTGGGTACAGGGCTCTTCTGCTACCAGAACATGAACTCTATATATTCCAGTTTTGTTTGAATTGGATGCTATACGAGACATAACCCATTGTGGCTGTTATCCGTCGAAAGCTACACCAAATTAGACCTTGAGTAACCAAGACTACATTTAACTCCATCTATCTCGATCTTACAGCTGTTTCTGAGATATTAGGGATATCCCTTCATCAGAGACTATGTGAGATGGTTAAATAGAGGGAAATAGTAGAGTTCAATATAAGCAGTTATTTTGGAAAAGGATGGAAACAAGAAGTATAGAGGGAATTAAGAGAATAAGTAAAAATAAAAGTATATGTAAAATAAAAATATATGTATAGTTATAGGCGCAAGAGTGGCTGTGTGATAAGTAGCTTGCTAACCAGCCACATGGTTCCGGGTTCAGTCCCACTGCGTGGCACCTTGGGCAAGTGTCTTCTACTATAGCCCCGGGCCGACCAATGCCTTGTGAGTGGATTTGGTAGACGGAAACTGAAAGAAGCCCGTCGTATATATGTATATATATATATGTGTGTGTGTGCGTGTATGTTTGTGTGTCTGTGTTTGTCCCCCTAGCATTGCTTGACAACCGATGCTAGTGTGTTTACGTCCCCGTCACTTAGCGTTTCGGCAAAAGAGACCGATAGAATAAGTACTGGGCATACAAAAGAATAAGTCCCAAGGTCGAGTTGCTCGATCAAAGGCGGTGCTCCAGCATGGCCGCAGTCAAATGACTGAAACAAGTAAAAGAGTAAAAAAGGAGAGTAAAGAGTAGCTGCAGTTCCATTATCCAAGGAATATATACATAGCAACTAATTCCTCCCAAGCAATACCTACCGCCTTAAAACACAGAAGACCAACTTTGAAAGTGCACATAAAAAGCCGAATGAAATACTTCCAGCCATGGTTATTTTCGCCTTGACAGAAGTAGCGACCATATCTGCAAAATCAAATCCAACTGTCGTCAAAATGAAGGACATTTTGGACAACGTAATCGTAGACAGACAAAAAGAAAATGGGAAGGTCACTCGCCGGAGCATAGACGTACACGGTGACCTAGCGCTGTTTGACCTAGAGCTAAAGAAAATAACAACAAAAGCGGCAAATGTTTAGAAATTCATATTTCCTTTTCTTCGATATTAATGTTTCGCTCAAAGAACCGATTCTTCTGAACGTTCATAAAACGGTGTCTTAGAGATGGAGCTTATACATCGTCCATTCAGACCAAGTGGCGGCATTCAGACCTTCCATTTCATTCCGTTTCAATAGAAGCAGAATAAGATTTTATTTAATATTGGAATCTTTAGAGAACAAACAAAAATTCTGAGCACTAACGATGCAGTACAATGATCTTCAGTAGAAGAATTTAACATTAATAAACCTAAAACAGAGAGGTGCATTATATAGGAGTGTGTGCTTGTGTGTGATTGAGTGTGGCTACGACCGTATCTTTGAGTCTGTATGCATATGTGTGTGTGTGTATTTGCATTTGTGTACATGGTGTTGTTGTTGTTGCTACTGCTGCCGTATATATACTCATATATATATATATATATATATTTATATACATATATATATACATATATATATATATATGTGTGTATATATATATACATATATATATATATAAATTATATATATGATGGAGAAATTATGCAAAATGTATAAGCAGATGATGAATAAAGCACCGGGACAGTTTCGATTACCTGTTGTTATCCGTTAATCTATTGTAGGAACTTCGTAGTGGCGGTTGAGGTAATGTATTATTAAAATAGATGGAATGAGTAAAAGATTTTATTTATTACGACACATGTTTCGATCCGTTATGGGTCTCTTCGGGTACATAAAAAAAAAATAGAGAGAGAGAGAGAGAAAGTGAGAGACAGAGAAGAGAGAGAGGGGGTAGACAGACAGGCAGATAGATATGTAGAAAGATTTATGACTGTGTAACAGGAATTTGAACCGACAGTATTAACAAACCAACAATTGGAAAAGTTACTTGATTCGAGTAGAAGATCACCATGTGTATGGAGGGGTGTCTATGTGTGTGTATCTATATATGAAAAAAAAACAGAATTAAAAGCCCTTCCTGTGCTCTACACTCATAAGGCCGGTTTCCCGGATTCTGTGAAGTGTATATTCCTCCGCAACCTATGGACAGGACGTGGATCCGTCGTAGTGGGAATAATTTTGTCAATGGGGGCAACGTGAAGTGAAGTATTTTTTCAAGAACACAAACCTTCTAGGATCACGCTATCTAATATTTTCGGGGTTGATATTGAATCAATGAAAGCTTACCAGCTTTGAGCTCATATTAGAGTTAAACATCCAAGTAATGTCGATTCGATATTGAAATATTTTGAAACTCTCGAAGCTTCGTTCGAAAATGGATAAATAAAAGAAACACTTCACTGTTCACAAACTACAGCCTTCAATCATAGCTTTCATGCAAGCTATGAAATTTCTCTGCTTATAAGAAAACATACTAAGAATTATATGACTCTTATATGTTATTTGTTGTATCTGTTTTTCTTGAGAAAGTTTCTGCCAAAGGGCGACAAAGTTGTCCAAACGATGCCATTGAATTATATTACAAACAAGAACAGAATAGATGACATGGAGAAAAATGTTGAGAAACAACTTATTGAGAAATTGAAATCATGAAATTTCTCAATACAAATCTACTATGCGAGTTTGGGAAGCTTTGATATTTGGTGTATGTGAAATAGGCTTTCCTGGAAGATTTTCAAGATTTTTTTGCTAATCACTAAAAGAAGTTAGTTCTGCAGTTGACATCAATAAAAAAATTCAGTGATTATGTGAGCAAATAACGAAATATCAAAACCCAACATTGTATCATGTTTTGCAGATAGTGCCCCGGCTATGAAAAATATAAATACAGGATGTTTAAACTGATGGCTGTTGATAATCTAATATTGTGATATATTAATTTTGATACCAGCCGAGAAAACGTTTTTGCGAAAAGCATTTCTCCTGGACAGCATGAGATGCTGCATCCTGTAATTAAACGCATCAGTTCCATCAAAGCGAATGCCATATGTGAATGTCTGTTCATGAAGCTTTCTGAAGACGAAAATGCTGAACGTTTTTAATTAATGTTTAATTAATGTGGGATTAAGACCTCACACTGAAAATAGGACGAGTATCAAAGAGAAAATGCATCAGAAATTTTATAGAATTTTTTTACCCTCTCAGTGAGCTTCTAATGGACAACCTTGAAGTGAATCACCTGTGGACAACAGACTACGAAGCTTAATTGAGCATTTTGACAGACATTTTTAAGAAACTTTGTTTTTTAAACAAGCAAATCCAAGAAGTCAACGTATCGATCTTTGATGCAAACTCAAAGATATCTGAACTGGCGACGTTTATGTATGAATTTTAGCCATTTCTCTTAGTTTAAATCATGGGAAGTAACTAACGCAGCAAAGAATGCCATTGTGGATCACTTGGGAATGCTGGTTAATTATTTGAATGTAAGATTTTCTAATCTGAAAGCAATGGAGATCGCATGTCGGTTGATTCCGTCATTTCTGGAGAATTTATTTGAAGTTCTAATGCTATACCAAGAGAAGTTACTCAAAATACCAGATACATCTATGAAAACTGTCTCCAAAATTAAAAGAATTAAATCTGGGAAGAATGAAAAGAAATACCAAAACTTGACTTTTTTAGCAAGGAAAATACTGATGCTTTTTCGACCTTAGTCAAATGTGGATTTAATGTTGTCTCTTTCTTGTAGCAAGTTTAGGTAACATGAAACGTAACAATTTAAAGCTAAAACTGACGAAATTGGTCCCTCGAATCAAAGAATTCAGTATCCAGCATCAAGAACAAGGCACCTACTGAAGCTAGTGGTAGTGAATAAAACTTGCAATATATATATATATATATATATATATATATATATATATATATATACTCAACTGGTCCTTATTTTATCGACCCCGAAAGGATAAAAGGCCTGGTCCATGGCTATCTTTAGTAGAGACTCCTCGGTTGCTCTAAGTGTGCGTGGGTTAATAGTTAAGAATTTTGCTTTTCCGATCGCGAGATCATGAATTTGTCTTGCAGTAAGGATGCGTGGTTTAGATGTTAAGGTGTTGCGCTCACGATCGCGAGACGATGATTTCGAATCCTGAACCAAGTAGTGCATTGTTCCAATGGAAAAACAAACATTGTAATTCACGTTGCTCTGCACCTGTACAGGCAATGTCGATTTGATGGAGAGCGGGAGCTAACGTACAGCACAAGCATTTGATCATTAGAAATAGGTAGAATTTATCCTCATTTAAACGTGGATGTTCTCCTAGAACAAACTTCACTGTGGTAGATACCATGAGAGACACTCTCATATTGGCTTTCGGTTCAAAATGCACTTTTGTTTATATTGCCAGTGGAGAGATAGATCGCCGCCATCGCGACCCTAGCGCCTGTTCTGGCACTATTTTTCTATATCTGACATTCGGGGAAACGAGCCGCTGCTATTTCCGAGTAAGTTTTATCGTAACTTATTGATAGTGAAACAATTATTTGTGATTAATCTATATTTTTGTTATTTTTCATTTGTCTTGCTCGCTTACGTTTCTGGTGTGCTAAATTTTTTTGGAGAGCAATTCTTAGTGGTTGAGACCATAGCAGATCTTCTTCTAGCATAAGGGTTTCCACATAGTGGTTAAACAAAATCCCCTCTTATATTTATGTATGAAATACTATTTACTGAATCTCAGTTTTTTTTATATGCTAGACCACTGGTGTTAAAATTGATGTTATCAAATTAATATCCAATTTTCACCCTCATTTTGATTTTAATTTTATATATATATATATAATATATATATATATACGAGCAAAACGCCGCCCGTCCAATGGACGGTGCTGAGTTGTCAAACATTTAAATCAAATTTTCACAGAACAACTTGTCCGACCGTCCCATAGGCCTCCTCTTTGAGAAACACTGATTTAACCTAAATTTGAGACACCAGCAACAGAAGAAATAAAGATAGAATTTCTTCCTATTCCATAGAAAAACGATTTCCCACGGCTTTATCGATCGTATTCTCACCTGGAATCGATATTTGTAATTTCGGGGAGACGAGCCGCTGCTATTTCGAGCGGTAGAGCATCCACCACTGGCGAAACCAAGGAAGGTCGAAATCACGTGAAATGGTGGTCTCGTCGCAATAGATGGCGGGGATTTATCTCCCCACTTGCACCAAAAGCCAATATGAGTTTCTCCCGTGGGATTTACCGCAGTATAGTTTGTTCTAACAGAACATCCATGTTGTAGTGTGGATAAATATTAGCTCACGGTATTAATACTGCCTCTTTTGCTAGTATATATTTGATCGCTATAAACAAATCATCAGTGCAGACCCTTATCTGTCATCCCTGCGACAGGGAAACCCAGGTCTCCCTTGCAAGAGTTCCGTCTAAGGACCACTTGATCCCATCAAATATATCAAAGCTAGTGTGTAGTATTGAGCGCTGTTCATTCTTAACGGATTCGGCGATAAAGAAATCTAAAGTAAATCATTTGATATAATTAAAAGAAAAGGAAAAAAATGTGAGTTAGTTGGTGAATAATTGTAAATGTTATTAGATTTGAAACATATCTTTAAGCAATTAGAACAAAGCCATAGAATGTAAAGATAATAGTAATGAAATAATCATTTATTTTTTGCACTCAGTAACTATTATGTTCAACACGGTTTATGATTAGTACAATGCTAGATGCTGAAAATAGAAATTGTTCATCACGTACGATCGCGTATGTATGTGTGTGTACATGCATGTGTGTATATTATATATATATTATATATATATATTATATATTATATATATATATATATATATATATATATATATATATATATATACATATACATATACTACAGCTGCTACTATAACTACTAGCATTCCGTCGGTTTCGACGACGCGGGTTCCAGTTGCTCCGATAAAATGGAACAGTTCAGCTTGCTCATTAAATGAATATGAAAGTGGGTGAGCTCTCCACAAACACGTTTACCTTTAACGTAGTTCTCGGGGAGATTCAGCATGACACAGAATATCAAAAGGATAGTACTTTCAAATGCAGATACTAGTCATTTTTGCCAGCTGAGTGGACTGGAGCAATGCACGATTAAGTGTTAAGCTAGAGGACGCAACGCGTCACCGGGAATTGATCTCAAGGCCTCATGATCGTGAGCTGATTACCCTAACCACTAAGCCGCGTGTCATTACTTATACATGTATATATATATAATATATATACATACATATATTTATATATATATTATAATATATATATATATATATATATATATATTATATATATAGATATATATATATAGTTAATCCAAACAAGAAAACACAGAAAAACAGCAACGCGAGGACGTGGAACAATTAAAGTATTATTTGACGCTCAGGAAGAAGGGAATGAGGGTTTACGTTTCGAGCGGAGCTCTTCGTCGAAACAAGGAGAAGGAAAGATCCCAAGAAGGGAAGACAGAGGAAAAAAAAATATTTGCTGGTGGTGCTCAAGAGATCACACACACACATATATATATATATATATATATATATTATATATATATATATATATATATTATATATATATATATATATATATATATATATATATATATATTAAGATTGTTTTGTGTTTGTGTGTGTACTACGAGTGCTCAGTTTGGCTTACCACTAAACTTTGGCTTGAATTGCAACTGAGAATTGTGGTGCTGAAAATGCCTATTAAAAGCGGCTAGAAGTGGTTTCTCCTTGAGCGGATTAAAATGAAAAAGGAAAAAGCATGACTGTTTTTTTTCTTTTTTTTCTTTTATCTTTTACTTGTTTCAGTTACCGCTTTCAATGCTTTTCAGATGAAAGAAGAAAGAGACAGTCAACACATTTAGGAAGACTTACGAGTTATATTGTTACTTAAAACATGTTGTCTCGCCCCCATTTAACGATCTTACGAATTTTTAAGCTGCATGGGCCCGAATCAAACTCCTTTAAATATATATATATATCATATAAAATCCGTTCTGTCAGTCTGTGTGTGTGTGGCTTCTAGGATCTCGGGCATCCTCCATCCGATTGCGCTCAAATATGATATGTAGATACCGATGGTATCAGGGCGTGTATAAGTCTTGTAAAAATTACAAATATCGATTCCAGGTGAGAATACGATCGATAAAGCCGTGGGAAATCGTTTTTCTGTGGAATAGGAAGAAAGTCTATCTTTATTTCTTCTTTTGCTGGTGTCTCAAATTTAGGTTAAATCAATGTTTCTCAAAGAAGAGGCCTATGGGACGGTCGGACAAGTTGTTCTGCGAAAATTTGATTTAATTGTTTGACAACTCAGCACCGTCCATTGGATGGGCGGCGTTTTGCTCGTAATATATATATATATATATATATAAAATTAAAATCAAAATGAGGGTGGAAATTGGATATTAATTTGATAACATCAATTTTACCAGTGGTCTAGCATATAAAAAAAACTGAGATTCAGTAAATAGTATTTCATACATAAATATAAGAGGGAATTTTTTTAACCACTATGTGAAAACCATTATGCTAGAAGATCTGCTACGGTCTCAACCACTAAGAATTGTTCTCCAAAAAAATTTAGCACACCAGATACGTAAGCGAGCAAGACAAATGAAAAATAACAAAAATATAGATTAATCACAAATAATTGTTTCACTATCAATAAGTTACGATAAAACTTACTCGGAAATAGCAGCGGCTCGTTTCCCCGAATGTCAGATATAGAAAAATAGTGCCAGAACAGGCGCTGGGGTCGCGATGGCGGCGATCTATCTCTCCACTGGCAATATAAACAAAAGTGCATTTTGAACCGAAAGCCAATATGAGAGTGTCTCTCATGGTATCTACCACAGTGAAGTTTGTTCTAGGATAACATCTACGTTTAAATGAGGATAAATACTACCTATTTCTAATGATCAAATGCTTGTGCTGTACATTAGCTCCCGCTCTCCATCAAATCGACATTGCCTGTACAGGTGCAGAGCAAAGTGAAATACAATGTTTGTTTTTCCATTGGAACAATGCACTGCTTGGTTCAGGATTCGAGATCATGGTCTCGCGATCGTGAGCGCAACATCCTAACTAGTAACCCACGCACACTTAGAGCAACCTAGGTGTCTCTACTAAAGGCAGCCATGGACCAGGCCCCTTTTACCCTTTCGGGGTCGATAAAATAAGGATCACTTGAGTATATATGAGCGGCGTTCAATCATATAATAATATAAATATTATATATATATATATATATATAATATATATGTGTGTGTGGTGTGTGTGTGTGTGTGTGTGTTGTGGGTGTGTGTGTGTGTGATGTGTGTGTGTGTGTGTGTGTGTGTGTTTGGTGTGTGGTGTGTGTGTACATACTTACATCTATACTTATATATATATATGCATATATTAGCCCAGGATGTCATCAAGCGTGTACAACAAAAAATACGAAGTACGAGTACATGGAATATGAACTATTTTTTTCGAACAACGAACGACACAAATGGAAAACAAGACGAACAACATATGTATGTATATATATATATATATATATATAATTTGTAATTTTTACTTTCAGAAGATCTTTTTTCAAATATAGTGAATGTATCAATAAATTTATACACACATGTAGAGGCGCAATGGCCTAGTGGTTAGGGCAGCGGACTCGCGGTCGCAGGATCGCGGTTTCGATTCTCAGACTGGGCGTTGTTTGTGTTTATTGAGCGAAAACACCTAAAAGCTCTACGAGGCTCCGGCAGGGGGTGGTGATCCCTGCTGTACTCTTTCACCACACCTATGGCGGTGCCCCCAGCATGGCCACTCTCAAGAGCTGAAACTGGAAAAACAAACAAACAAACACATACACACACACACACATACTATATATATATATATATATTATATATATATAATAACATATGTACATATGTACATAAATATGCGTGTGTTGTGTGCGTGTCGCTGTGTATGTATAAGCACGTGCATTTATAAATATGCCTATTTATATACATACATATATATGTATGTATGTATGTATGTATGTATGTATGTATGTATGTATGTAAGTATGTATGTATGTATGTATAAAGTCATAGCAAAGTACTGGTTTAATCAGTAGTTACATCAATCTAAATGTCTGTTTAGTGAAGTTATGCTTAGGGACACAGACGAAGGAAATTCGGTTAATTAATCATTTGAATATTTAATAGAGTCGGTTAAATCTTCTCGGTATAGCTTGTGAGTTAGGGAGAGATAATAAGAAGAATTTTGCATTAAGAAAAGTCAATTACAGATTTGTTACGGAAACTAACAAACACATACAAATACACACACACACACACACATGTATGTATGTATGTATGTATTTAATGTATATATATATATATTATTATATATATATATATATAATATATATAATATGCAAACCAAACCCAAAAACGAAACATGTATATAAGTATATGTATATATATATATATATATATATATATATATATATATATATACATAACATTTAAAGCGGTGCTCCATCAAGGCCGCAGTCAAATGACTAAAACAAGTAAAATAATAAAGGAATATACATACATACATACATACATACATACATACATACATACATACATACAAGATTTACGGAATGGTGGAATGGAATAGATAAAACCCGGGTTACGTATGTTTCATAGCGAGCGGAACCTCAGAAGTGGTAAATATCCAAGTGAAGCATATACTGCAAGCTACTTTTCAGGCCAAGTATATCTTGATTAAATGAAAGTTTACATTGTCGTATTCTGATTGAATCTTCCATGCAATAGCATGCAGCTCCTTGCATACAATGTAAACTTTCATATAATCAAGATATCCCTGGCCTTAAGAGTAGCCTGCGGTACACACCTCGCTTGGATATTTACGACTTCCTAGCTCCGCTCCCTATTAAACATATGTAGCCCAGATCTTATCTACTCCATTGCGTAAATCTTATATTCTTATTCTCACACCTGACAACTCTGGCCGCGTACCGTGAAATATACCGTTTTTGTAGGAAAATTGCATTAAACTTACCTTAGTTTTTCTAAAAGACGTTGTTTGTGAATAAAATATTTATTAGTCATTTAATCACGATGCTGAGTAATGCACAATATACAACATAGGCTCAGGAGTGGCTGAGTGGTAAGTAGCTAACCAACCACATGGTTCCGGATTCAGTCCCACTGCATGGCATCTTGGGCAAGTGTCTTCTGCTATAGCCTCGGGTCGACCAATGCCTTGTGAGTGGATTTGGTAGACGGAAACTGAAAGAAGCCTGTCGTGTATATGTATATATATATACATATATATATATATATATATATATATATACACACATATATATATATGTATGCGTGTGTGTTTGTGTGTCTGTGTTTGTCCCCCCTAGCATTGCTTGACAACCGATGCTGGTGTGTTTACGTCCCCGTTACTTAGCGGTTCGGCAAAAAGAGACCGATAGAATAAGTACTGGGCTTACAAAGAATAAGTCCTGGGGTCGATTTGCTCGACTAAAGGCGGTGCTCCAGCATGGCCGCAGTCAAATGACTGAAACAAGTAAAAGAAAAGAAAAGAAAGAAAGAAAGAAATAGTGATGACACTTCAGGTACGCCATTTTTTTTTTAGGTTAGAAAACCCCAGGATTTGCCGTGTTCTATTTCCCCAGTTAGAGAACATCAAAACATTTCTATACTTGCAAATAACCAGCGTCTGACCAAAGCTCATTGAAAAGAGGGTAACAGCTTCAATGGCGCTCAACTAACAATTTTCTGTCAACACGACAAAATATTCTGATTCCCAAGGCAACAACCTCGGTGGCGCCTAACTATAAATTCTGTGGACATGACAAAACAGTCTGATTCTTTGAAATTAAATTCGATTCTTTTTAATTAAAAATTATCCAGTCAATTAATTTTATATATATTTTACAAGGAAACTAAAAGAACATTTGAATTTTACTTTTCAACCATTTTCTTTTTATTTTTCAAATTGCTTTTGAAATTAACTGCATGAATGTAATTTTTATGTTTAATTTTTTTTTCTTTTGTGTGGCTAACTTCCATCAATGAATCTGAAAGATTTTTACGACCATTTCTTTTTTCCTAACATTGTCTACAGCTGAACAATACGTTAAAACAATATATAGTTACTGTCACTCTGGGACATCTACGAACCATTCAATTTTATGTTGATTCGCCGCTCCATGGGAGATGAAAATTTGTGTAACAGGGATACGACACAGAGTGACAGAAAAGTAGAAGAAATACTTACCAGTTGCTAAATTATTTATAGATACGTTATATAAAGACGTCACATAAATTTATATACCATACTCCACATCTAACAGAACTTATTTACTTTTTACTCTTACTCTTTGACTGCGGCCATGCTGGAGCATCGCCTTTAATCGAGCAACTCGACCCCGGGACTTATTCTTTTTGTAAGCCCAGTACTTATTCTATCGGTCTCTTTTACCGAACCGCTAAATGACGGGGACATAAACACACCAGCATCGGTTGTCGAGCAATGCTAGGGGGACAAACACAGACACACAAACACACAGGCATATATATATATATATACATACAAATATGCGACGGGCTTCTTTCAGTTTCCGTCAACCAAATCCACTCACAAGGCTTTGGTCGGCCCGAGGCTATAGTAAAAGACACTTGCCCAAGTGCCACGCATGTGGACTGAA
>NW_021835334.1:47500-48968 GCF_006345805.1 Octopus sinensis | reverse complement strand
GATAGATTCTCTCAGTGGTCGTAGTAACACTTTTTTTTTTTTTTGTAATGCTATAAAACATGTTTAGTATTAGCCTCAATTGGAGTCAGTCGCTAAGCTTTGTGCTTCAAGGAATTCATTTCGAAATCTCTCTCTCTCTTTCACATTTCTCCATCTCTCCTTCACCCTCGCTCCTTCGGTCCCTCTCTCTCTCTCTCTCTCTCTCTCTCTCTATCCTCTTTTGTGCGTGTTTGTATATATATATATATATATTATATAGTGAGAGATACATAGATACATATATAACACATATATATATATATATATATATATATATTGAGCATTTATGTAATATATAGATATATATTACATATATACACATACATACATATATATATATGTATATTACACACATTATATATATATAATATATATATATATATATATATTATATATATATATATATATATGTTATATACATATATATATACATTTATGCTTTTATTCTCTTCTTTCAGTCATCTAACTACAGCCATGCTGGAGCACCTCGAGCGGTTTTAGTTAAACAAATTGACCCCAGGACTCAACTTTTAAGCCAAATACTGTCTGTCCTTGTTTGTCCCCTCTATGTTTTGCCCCTTGTGGGCAGTAAAGAAATAAGAATCGTTAGCCCGCCGGGCGAAATTGTTACGGACATTTCGTACGTCCTTTGTTCTGAGTTCAAATTCCACCGGGGTCGACTTTGCCTTTCATCTTTTCGGGGCCGATAAAATAAGTGTCAGTCATGTACCAGGGTCGATGTAATCGTCTATCCCCATTCACCAAACCTTCAGGCCTTGCACCTATAATGGGAAGCAATTTTGAACAGTCTTCGGCTTTTGATACTCTGATTATCGGACATTCTGTGCGTGGAGAGAAAAAAGTTCCCCTCCTCTTTCACTGATAACTTATTCGACGTTTCTATGTATTTATCTGCTATTTTGAAATTCTGGAACCGAAGCTTGGTTTGGCTTTTTATCCCGATTAAAATCTCCTCAGATAGAAATTATTATTCGATCTTCTTAATCTGGTCTTGAAGTGATGACAAAAATTGTAATTAAAATATTGGATTATTATCATCATTCCACCCCACTCTCTCTCTCTCTCTCTTTCTCCGTCTCTCTTTCTCTTTCTCCGTCTCTTTTTCTCTTTCTCTCTCTCTCACTCGCTTTCCTCCATAACCACTTTCTTTCCCTCTTTTCTATTTATCACTCTCTTCATATCTCTTATTCACTCTCTCCTTCACTCTCTTTGATTAATTTCTATCTAAGTCTGTCACCTGTGTTCCATATATTGTCTCTCGTTGAAATCGACACTAATACACACGCACACACACGCATATACACACACATACACACATATTCTCACGCGCGCACACACACAAACATGCATAAAACATATGTATCATACTTACGTAAGTAGAGTATAATGTATACTCTAATGAAAGTAT
>NW_021835334.1:40000-42500 GCF_006345805.1 Octopus sinensis | reverse complement strand
TTTCTCTCCCACTCACTGTCTCTCTCTCTTTCTCTATCTCTCTCTTTCTCTTAATCTCTGAAGCATAAATTACTGCGCGCGCGCACTCTCACGTATTTGTTTATTTGTATTTGTGTTTGCCCGTGTTTGTGTGCATTTGTCGATGTGTTTGCGTTGTGTCATTCTAAGTTCTCTTTCGGGGCCTCACATACGCATACAAGCACAAGCATACACACGCCTCCCTGTCTGTATTTCTATGTGGAGTTATGCAAAGCAATCACTGTTGTATGTATATAATTGAGTATCGCTTTCTCTCTCTCACCCTCTTTCTCTCTCTCTAAACTCAAACACACACACATATGTACGTATGTATGTATGAATGTATCTATATATCCATTTATGTATGTATAGCCCCTACTAGTAATGGCTTCTATTCCGTGTGACATCTCTCTGTATTTACCTATCTGGTTGTCTATCTATCTATCTATCTATCTATCTATCTATCTATCTATCTATCTATCGATATATATATGTGTGTGTGTGTGTGTGTGTGTACACACACATACATATGCACTCACACACATACACACACACACACATACACACACACACATATATATATATATATACATACATATAAATACATTCACCGACAACAAATAAGAGACCCCAATACTAGACAGATTCCACTGAGGGGCCACATAGATATGTGCAAAAAAAAAAAGTTCTCCAAATTCCAGGTTTTCCCAGTCTATCTATGTTCAGCGAATACCACAGATGAAGCGCGGATAAACAAAGAAAATAATTTGATACAAAAGTACAAACCAAGACTTAGACTTTATCACAGTCTATACACAAATAACTATTCACACACAAAATTCTTTCTGCCACTTATCATGAGGAAGCTACACGGCTCACAACCTAAATTTTAGCCACTGGACTACGTCATCTTTAGATTCTGAGTTCAAATTCTACCGAGGTCGACTTTCCCTCCCATCCTTCGGAATCGATATAATAAGTTTCTTTTTTTCTATGGTACTCCGTCTGTTACGACGATAAGGGTTACAGTTGATCCGATCAACAGAACAGCCTGCTCGTGAAATTAACGTGCAAGTGGCTGAGCACTCCAAAGACACGTGTACCCTTAACGTAGTTCTCAGGGGAGACTCAGTGTGACAAAGCTGGCCCTTTGAAATCTAAGTACAGCAGAAATAGAAACAAAGAGTGAGAGAAAGTTGTGGTGAAAGAGTACAGCAGGGTTCACCAGCACCCCCTGCCGGGGCCACGTGGAGCTTTAGGTGTTTTCGCTCAATAAACACTCACAACGCCCGTTGTGGGAATCGAAACCGCGATCCTACAACCGCGAGTCCGCTGCCCTAACCACTGGTCCATTGCGCCTCCAAGCTAAAATAAGTACTAGTTGAACAATGGGATCGATGTAATTGAGTTACCCTCTCTCCCATTGTTGCTGGTTCTCTTCCAAACTTTGAGCCCCAATATTACTCCCTTTTATTGTTTTTTATTCAAACATCGTCACATTTTATTCAAGAATTGTGCTGCATAGAATATTTATACAAGGTCTCACGTCTGTGTCAATATTCTGAACACTTGCTTTGATGTAATAATAAGTGACAGGCATTTTTTGCAATTCTGACAGCAAAAATATATCTTCTAACACTGCTTTTACCCTTAGCATGTTACCATTTAATTATCTTTAATTCTCATAATCATTTCACAAAGGAATACGCAAATATTGAACGAGCCTTGCTGTGAAGTTGTGAAGAAGCAACAATAATACTTGGAATTGCAAGTCTAATAATTCTTCTGAAATGTTCTCATTAATTTGTCTTTTCCTCCAGAACGACTTACACACATGTATACACACACACATATACAGAGACACACGCACGCGCACACACATATACACACACTTACACACAGTAACATACACACAGGCATTGTGTTTAGTTCGTTATTGAATTCCGCTATTCAAAGGTACAAAACTGAATTTATATTTTAGCTACAATTCTTTCTAAATTCCTTGGACTTTTTACTCTAAAAGCTTGAATACAGGAACTAATGTACATATCTATCTATCTATATATATAAATATATATATAGTTAATCCAAACAAGAAAACACAAAAAAAAACAAAAAAACACAACAACGCGAGGACGTGGAACAAATATAGTATTATTGGACGCTCAGGAAAGAAGGGAAGAAGGAGGGTTTAACGTTTCGAGCGGAAATCTTCGTCGGAAACATAGGAGAAGGGAAGATCCAGAGAAGGGAAGACAGAGGAAAAAAATCGCCAGCGGTACTCATGAGGACATATATATGGGGGGGGGGCTCAGTATGATTTAAATACCATCAATATTTGAAATCAAACTTTAATTTTTTTTTTTTGAAAAATGTTTTCGCTAATGTTGCTGAAAAGATTTTAAAATTTGAATGTCACGTCTTGAAATTCGAGAATCAATGTTGAGGTTTCTTCACAGGCTGCTAGAGAGAGAGAGATAGG
>NW_021835334.1:30000-32500 GCF_006345805.1 Octopus sinensis | reverse complement strand
TTACTTTCCAGTTACGTTCATTTACTATCGAGTAGATTCTAAATTTTGTTTTCCAGGTTTATTAATAACAAGAACACAAAACAGAGCATCTGAGCCAATGTAATCATCGGAGCATGGTGCTCCAGCAGAGCCATACACCGGTCACTGAAAGCTCTTGTGTGAGCAACAGACAATATTTACGTGAAGTTTAACGTTTTGAGATTAAATAAGAAAATTCATTGACTTTTTTCCTTTTTATTTACATTATTTCTATTTGATTTTTATTTCCTGGCAACAGACGCAAAAGAAAGCAGTAAAAACCACTCGTACAAATCGTAGCACAACCCACGTAAATACTTACATGTGTAAATGGTTGTATATCGCTATATAAGTAATACTGACAATGCATTAAGGTGTTGGCATATGGCTACCATATGCTGTGTTATGTTTTCAATTCTCTCAAACTGCTCATGCGGAATGTCATCCAATAATGACACACACACATATATACATACACATACTTATATATTCATACATACAAACACAAACACACAGACACATTTATATATATATATAGCAATAATAATTCTCTAAATGAGATATATATATATATATACATATATAGGGATATGTGTATGTGTGTGGATGTATATTATATCTATATATATATATATTATATATATATATATATAATATATATATATATATATATATATATATATATATACACACACATATATGTGTGTATATATATGTGTGTGTATGTACATGTATATTTATGCATACATATATGTAAACTATATTTATATATATAGGAATACATACATATATATATATGAATACATATATCTGTATATATATAACGCAGGATGTGTGTGTGTGTGTGTGTACGTGAATGTAGTTTATGCATATCCACAAATTAATACGCATATCGCTCAAATTTTAGGAGGACATTCGTCACGATCCTAGCTGTATTTTCGTCGAAATATTTTCCCCCGAGGCACCCGCAAATAGCGGTAAATCATTTTGAGCCATAACTTCAATTTTCAGGGCGGAGAAATCCCCTGTAGTGACGCCATTATTGTTTACAAAACATGAGTTAAATCCCCTTCTAGCGACGGTGTAAAGAGAGGGAGGGAGAGGGAGAGAGATAACAGATTTTTAAAATTTCGGCTTTATTAAGTGATTGACAGGCAAAAAGATACAGTCGTAGGATCGCAGTTTCGATTCCCAGACCGGGCGTTGTGGGTGTTTATTGAGCTAAAACACCTAAAACTCCATGAGGCTCCGGCAGGAGGTGGTGGCGATCCCTACTGTACTCTTTCACCACAACTTTCTCTAACTCTTTCTTCTATTGGACTGCACGCTTAGCCAGCGGGGTGGCGTCATTTCAAGGCTTAAACCCAATGTGAAGCGCATTGTGACCAGCGATATTTAGCAACATCTGATAGCCTTGTCGGTCACGGTGATCACGGTGATATATATATATATATATATATATATATATATGCACAGGAGTGGCTGTGTGGTAAGTAGCTTGCTAACCAACCACATGGTTCCGGGTTCAGTCCCACTGCGTGGCATCTTGGGCAAGTGTCTTCTGCTATAGCCCCGGGCCGACCAATGCCTTGTGAGTGGATTTGGTAGACGGAAACTGAAAGAAGCCTGTCGTATATATGTATGTGTGTATGTGTTTATGTGTCTGTGTTTGTCCCCCCCCCCCCAACATCGCTTGACAACCGATGCTGGTGTGTTTACCTCCCCGTCACTGAGCGGTTCGGCAAAAGAGACCGATAGAATAAGTACTGGGTTTACAAAGAATAAGTCCCGGGGTCGATTTGCTCGACTAAAGGCGGTGCTCCAGCATGGCCGCAGTCAAATGGCTGAAACAAGTAAAAAGAGTAAAAGAGTATATGACAAGAGGTAAAAGAGATTAATATATCCACGTGCAGATATTTAAAAAGCACTCAGTGTTAAGCAAATCAGAAACCAATAAATTCGAGTAGAATTAACATCGAGGCTGGTTCGTCTTGTATGACAAGTAAATATCGCTGAGAATAAATTCCAATAAATCCAGGTTGATTGACAGCGTGAACGAGAATGGAGAAAGTCACATCTTAAATTGATGATAACACTATTCGCTGCAGCCGATCGTTTCCGTTTTGTCAGCGTGTTTAGATATAGAAAAAAAAAATAATAATAATGTACCAGTAAAATCGATATATCCGAAAATTTATACTAACACCATGTTAACAAGTTAAACACAAAACGGGCTAAATTCAAAAATAAATTGATATCTTTAATACAAGAACACATATAAAAAAGGACATTAAAAAGAAATGCAATATTCTAAAAAAGAAGCTAATTATGTACATATATGTATATATGTATATATATGTATATATACGTATGTGTGTGTGTGTGTTTATGTGTGTGTGTGTGTGTGTGTTTGTGTGTATGAAGGCGCGTGGCTCGGTGGTTAGAGCTTCGAGCTTATGATCGTGAGGTTGTGAGTTCGAAT
>NW_021835334.1:25000-27500 GCF_006345805.1 Octopus sinensis | reverse complement strand
CGCCCTAACTACTCCGTTACATAACACGCACACGCACACACACACACACACACACACACACACACACACACACACACACACACCTGCAATTAACTCTTCCATGTTTCCTCTGTAGCTCCGGTCTTTTTATACGACGGCCATTTTCTGGAAATCTGGCGGTAGTTAGGCTTCGCTATAACTCCTGCTTATCTTCTCTCTCACTCACCCCTCTGCCCATGCCCATCACCACTAACCACTGTCCGTTGTCAGAAGCTGCTGTCCGTAGTAGTGGTTGTGATGATGGTAACGGTGGCGCTGGTGGTGCTGCGGCTGTCGCTGGTGGTGGTCGACATTGTGGCGACGGTGGTGGTGTTTGTTAAACCAATTAGCACAACACCAGCTGTGCGCTTAATTAACATGCTGATGGTGAGTTGCGCTCATTAGCAACAATTGCCCGCTGGCAATCTTCCTACACAGAGTTGACCAGCCAATTATCTTAACAGCGTTTACTTGTCATTTCACCGCATCCTAATTTAAAACTTACCGCCATGTAGAAAAATGAAATATAATGATGAAACTCGTGACAATTAAGACGATGACGATGACGACGACGACGACGACGATGACAACGATGACGACGATGACGACGACCTGAGCCGAGGGTGGTTCGGTAATGGTGATGGTGGTGGTAATGATGATGGTGGTGGTGGTGGTGGTGGTGGTTGTAGCGACGTTGTTGTTGTTGTTGTTGGCGGTGGTGGTGTTGGTGGTGGTATTAGTGATGTTGTTGTTGTTGTTGGCGGTGGTGGTGGTGGTGGTGGTGGCGGTGACGGTGGCGGTGGTGGTGGTGGTGGTAGTGATGTTGTTCTTGTTGGCGGTGGTGGTGGTATTAGTGATGTTGTTGTTGTTGTTGTTGTTGGCGGTGGTGCTGGTGGTGGTGGTGGTGTTAGTGTTGCTGATAATGACTCGGATCTTACTGGTACCGGTCAACATTCTTGAAGGTCACCATGACGCTAATGGCTTGCTAGGGTGTTGCTGGGAGAGGTACGATGGTGGTAGTAGTAGTAGTAGCAGCAGCAGCGGTAAAAGTATTAGTGATGGTGGTAGTGGCGGTGGCGGTGGTCGTCATGGTGGTCGTCATGGTGGTGGCCGTCGTGGTGCTGGTAGTGACTGTGGTTGTGGTGGTCGCGGTAGCGGCAGCGGCGGTGGTTCTGGTGTTGGTTGTGGTGGTGGTGGTAGTCGTCGTCGTAGTGAAGGTGTTAGTGTTGCTGATAGAGACCCGGATATTACTGGTACTGGTTCTCATGACGCCAGCGGTTAGTTATGTAGGTAACGGTGGTGGTGGTGATGGTGATGGTGGTGGTGGTGGTGGTGGTGGTGGTGGTGATGGTGGTTATGGTGGAGGTTGTCGTCGTCGTCGTTGTTGTTATAGTGGAGGTGGTTGTGGTTGAGGCGGTGGTAGTAGCGGTACTGCTGTTGGTTGTGGTGTTGACGGTGGTGCTGGTGATAGTGATGGTGATGGTGGTGGTGCTGGTGCTGGCGGTGCTGGTGGTACTGTTGTTAATCTTAAATGAGATGTAGGAGATGGTGAAGAGGAAGGAGACGCCGAAGACGACGACGACGATGACGGCGGCGGCTGCGGTGGTATTTACTGCGAAGTGCGCTTTGGGAGAGAGTTTCTAAAAGCGGTGATTGCCAGAATAATTCTAACAAAGGACGGAAAGAGAGGGAGGGAGGAAGAGAAAGAGAGATGAAAAGAGGGAGAGTATTAGAGATTGCTTCATACATTCTCACTAACACACACACACACACACACACACACACACACAGAGTCTCACACACATACACACACATTTTTAACTTTCTTACTAATTATCCTCTAAGGCAAGAGTGAACAGGCAGCGATAAGCTTTTGAGCAAGTCACTCTGGTTTCGATTCTCATTGAATACAAGTCCGTGCTCACGACAATGAATCTCAATAAAACGTAATAAATTGATTTTCTAATTAAAAATTGTCACTGAATTGGCAGAGAAATTTAATTAGAATAGAATAATTATGGCTTAACAACGAGTTGAGTTGTTTTGCTGTTGTCTCTCTGCGAATGGTTTCAGACACTGAGGAGTTGTTAAACATGGTTGAAAACGTGGAGGTCTACGGTCAGTTTGGAGACAATTGGCTTAGTGACAGGGGACAGGATTAAGGGTTAAAAGAGTATTGCCCTCTCATTCGTTGCCTGGTGAGTTGAGTCGATATTAGTGAATTACACTGGAATTAATGCGGTTAAATAGGAGTTTGAGTCATTTGGTAGTTGTATTTCTGAGAATGGATTCCAGCAGGCTCTGTATTCTTTTCCACTCCAGGTGCAAGATCCGAAACTTTGGGGGAGGAGGCCAGTCGCTTTGATCGACCCCAGTAAGCAACTGGTACTGAATTTATCGACCCCGAAAGGATGAAAGGGAAAGTCAACCTCGGCAGAATTTGAGCTCAGAACGGAAAGACAGACGAATTACCGATAAGTAT
>NW_021835334.1:0-20000 GCF_006345805.1 Octopus sinensis | reverse complement strand
TGTAGTTTGTTTCAGTACGAGGGCTTAGCTCTGATAAAGGATCTCAAAAATCCTGATTTGCCTTGTCTTGGTCACATGTTCAATTTCCGCCCAGATTTGTTTGTGGGCTCTTTCCACACGGGTGTGTGGCGTTGCTTCTATGCGTTGGATCTTAGTCGATATACAGCAATACAAAACTGTCTTCTGGACAGTGGCTGCCTAAGCCTCAGCTGGGAGTGCTTTTGGGGCTCTCCTCTCATTCGTCTTCACACGATATCTCGGCTGTGTTAGGTGTGCTTACTTCTCGTTTAGAAAGAGTTAGAAGCATTGTGTTCAATGTCGTTGCCATCCAACCAAAAGACGGCCGACCTTGAAGTTAGACTCGTCATCTACTTTGTCTTCGACTTTATTCTTGATCTTGTGATGGCTGCTGCTGCTGTTGCCGCCGCTGCTGCTGTTGTTGATTTTGTCGGTTTTGTTTTTGCCGTTGTCGTCGTCGTTGTTCTTGTTCTTGTTGTTCTCGTATAAGCTTGTATTGATATGCCAAATTTTTTTCGGCTGCCTTCTCTTTGAATCTGATCCTGATCGCTGTTGTCACCATAACTTCAAACAGACGATGATAAAAAAAAAACAGACGAAAACAAATATATCGCAAAAATAGTGCCCTGTGGGGCACACTTTAACAGACTTCCTCTTCACTCAGTAATGTAGAGTTTCCATTTGAAAGCTACGACAATAGTTTACAAGAACAAACAAGATTTCCAACGAGATTTAATAAACTTTCGGGAACCAATACAACGTACGAACAACCCAAACGATAATAATAATAATAGTAGTAGTAGTAGAAGTAGTAGTAGTAGTAGTAGTAGTAGTAGTAGTAGTAGTAGTAGTAGTAGTAGTAGTAGAAGAAGAAGAAGAAGAAGAAGAAGAAGAAGAAAGAAGAAAAAGAAGAAAAGAAGAAAAAAGAAGAAAAAAGAAGAAGAAGAAGAAGAAGAAGAAGAAGAAGAAGAAGAAGAAGGAGGAGGAGGAGGAGGAGGAGAAAAGAAGAAGAAGAATGGTTTCTTTATTATTACGATATAATTTAAGGTTATTTAGAGATTTTTTTGGTAATCGCATTTTATTCCTCGTCTGTTGTATTTTTTTTCACCACCAAAATCCCACTTTTTTGAAGACAGTAAGATGTGATTTAACTGCTCTTTCTAGCAGATCGAGTGATCACGTAATGGCTCATTCATTGGTTCAGCGTTGACGGTCTTAGAAAATAACGGAAACAAATAAACGCCATAATTGCCGGAAAGAGAGACATCTCTGAAACCCCACAAAAAATCCCACAGCGACCCTGACCCTTAGGGCAAGTGTCTTCTCCCCACCTTCCCCCATCAGCCTTGAAGCGCATGCTCTGATCAATCTCATTCACTCGGACAAACCAGCGACCTTTCGATAAAGTTCCTGGGAAACAGTATTTCCCGCTTCTTCTCAAAATTACCTTTACAAGGAGGATAAGGATAAAAAGGAGGAGGAGGAGGAAGAGGATAAGAAGGAGGAGGAGGATGAGAAGAAGAAGGAGGAGGATAAGTATAAGGAGGAGAATAAGGAGGGGAATAAAGAGGAGGATAAGGAGGAAGATAAGGAGGAGGAGGATAAGAAGATGGAGGAGGAGGAGGATAACTATAAGGAGGAGAATAAGGCGGGGAATAAAGAGGAGGAGAATAAGGCGGGGAATAAAGAGGAGGAGAAGGAGGAAGAGAAGGAGGAGAAGGCGGGAAAAGAAGGAGGATAAGGAGTAGGAGGATAAGCAGGAGGAGGAGGAGGAGGAGGAAAAGAAGGAGAAGGTAAAGAAGAAGGAGGAGAATAAAGAGGAGGATAACGAGGACGATAAGGAGGAGAATAAGGAGTAAAAGGATAAGGAGGAGACTAAAGAGGGGAGGATAAGAAGGAGGAGGAGGTCAAGTACCTATTACACACAGACACAAATTGATCCAAGGCTTGTGAGAGAAATTAGGTTAGACGGAAACTGTACGGAAACCCGCCGGATGGATTTACATCCCTTAAACGCGCCCGCTTTGTCACAGACTTTGTATCACGATGTCTCTGGGTTATGTTATGAATGCATGTACCTACGGAATACTCACCCACTTTGCATACTATTTTCATATGAATAAGATTCTTCATGTGATTGAAGTGAAGGAGTCATCGTCGATACCAACGGAGATCCATTTAACTACATAAGCGTTTCCATGTCTACCGGTTACTCTTTGCGAGGGTATGCAACGTAATGTTCGACATCTTTTTTGCAGAAATGCGCGTTTGTACGTGTGTGTGTGTTTGTGTGTGTGTGTGTGTGTGTGTGTGTGTGTGTGTGTGTGTGTGTGTGTGTGTATGTGTGTGTGTGCGTGTGTTGTGTGTTTACCTGTGTGAGTATGAATGCGTGCGTACTTAAACGTAGTATATGCTTCTTTGAGTAAGCATGTACTTTTACTCAATGGAGTGATTGCTTGTATAAATGCAGTTGTCTGATTGAATCTGTTCGGATTTTTCGATAAATGCAAATGTAAGTACGTTTGTGCAAAATTTATATATATATACGTGTGTCCGTGTGTCCGTGAAATGTGGCTTTGTGAATCTTAAGATGTTAGTGTCTGTGAAATGTATGCGCGGTTCTATGAAAGGCTTGTGTGTACGTAATGAGCTGTGGATGTGTGAGTGTGGTTTGTGTAAAATGTACGTGTTTCGAATTATGACATATCACCGTGTGTATTTGTGTGTTTGGAGATGTGTATGTGTCTGTGTGGCTGTGTGGCTCTGTGTGGCTCTGTGTATGTGTGTGTTTTGTGAATCCATGAGGGTATGTGAGTGTGTGCGAGAAATGTGTGCGTATGTGTACGTTTGTCTAATTGCGAGTAAAGCTTGTACATGAATGTGCGTATGTGTTTATGTGTGTGTGTGCGTGTATTTGTGTGTATGCGTCTGATTATGCGTTCGTACGTGTGTGTGTTTGTGTCCATATCTGATTTTGTGAATATGTAGACGATACTGTGTATGCGTGGGTGTGTATGAAATGCATGTGTGTGTGTGTGACATGTATGCGCATATGCGTCTATGACCATGAAATGCATATGTGTGTGTGTGTGTGTGTGTTAATGTGCGCATGTGTAGTATGCGAATGTGAACGAGGTGAAATCAGCGAGACGAGAGGCGGGAAAAAGGAGAGGCTGGTGACGGGGGGAACCAATTAGTAAGGTATCATTAAAGGCAATCAAGAGCGATGTCTTGAGAGATACAGACGGAGTAGGTTACCGCTGTGGAGCTCTCTCAGACAATCAACGTCGAACCAATAAATGAACCTCTACGTAGACACTCGATCTGCTAGACAGAACAGTTAAATGTGCATCAAATCATATCTAACTATCTGAAAATTATGGATTTAGGAGGTAACGAAATAAAAAAAAAGATGAGATATTGTTTTAAGTTTTAACACAAGGCCAGCAATTTCAAGAGGAGAGACTCGTCGATTACATCGAGCTTAATGTTCAACTGGTTCTTATTGGATGAAAGACAAGGTCGGACTCGTCGGAATTTGAACTCAGAACATAAACACAGACGATTTGTGGCTAAATTTACACCCGCCTCGCGAACGATTCTGCCAGCACGCTGCCTAAAAAAAAACGAGATATTCACTCAGGGAATGTATTTGATCAAAGATCTTTTCAATTAAGGTTGATTTGGAGTTAAACATCAACAACAGATTTCTAAACAATCGAGCTTCTAACACTGATAATCTCGTAACTAACGAAGAATCGGCAGCTGGGATGAAACAACGTTAGTCTTTATGGGACGAAATGAGAGACTCCTTTGTGCGTCAGACAAACAAATATATTTGGACGATTTGTTCTGTCTCTTTGTATTCTACGTTCAAATTATGCCGACATCAACCTCTCCTTGCATCTTCTCAGTCATCCTTCCAGAAAATCACCGCCGACCAATGAATGAATCTTTACGTAGACACTCGAATTCCCAAACAATCATACCTTACTGTCTTAAAGTGATGGTTTTTCGAGGAGATAAAAAAAAAAAGACGTGATACTCTTTACTCTCTTTTACTTGTTTCAGTCATTTGACTGCGGCCATGCTGGAGCACCACCTTTAGTCGAGCAAATCGACCCAGGGTCTTATTCATTGTAAGCCTAGTACTTATTCTATCGGTATCTTTTGCCGAACTGCTAAGTTACGGGGACGTAAACACACAAGCATCGGTTGTCAAGCGATGTTAGGGGGACAAACGAGGCTATAGTAGAGGACACTTGCCCAAAGTGCCACGCAGTGGGACTGAACCCGGAACCATGTGGTTGGTAAGCAACCTACTTACCACACAGCCACTCATGCGCCTATATTCACAAACAGAATGCATTTGATCAAAGATCTTTTCAATTATGTTTGATTTGGGGTTAAACATCAACACAAATTTCCTAGCAATCAAACTACTAACGCAAATAATCTCGTATAAGAACTGCTAGCGAAGAATCGGCAGTTGGAATGAAACGACTTTAGTGTTTATGGGACGAAATAACAGACATCTTTGCACGTCAGACACACCTATACATTTGGACAATTTATTCTGTCTCTTTGTATTCAAATTAGGCAGAAATCAGCTTTGTCTTACATCTTCCTGGATTCGATAACCAAAGTACAAAATGGCGGAAGAAATAATTGCCGCAATCGTTGTTGTCTCGATTGGCGGTAAAACTTGCAAGTCTATGTTTCGGATGTTGGCGTTTTAGACTCGAATTTCGTCCAGGCCTATTTGTGTAGTGGTTAATAAGTCACCCACTTGGTTGCTAGCTTAACGGAGTCTCATGGAAAACACTTGGGTCCTTCTTATAGATAAATACCCGAGCGTGTGCTCCGTATGTATTTATATTTACTGCTATGTGCGCGCGCAAACACACCCACACGCACGCACACGCACACATGCACAGAGACACACGTGCGCATGCATGTACGTACATACACACATACATATATACTAGCATGTGTGTGTGTGTGAAGGTACGTGGCTTAGTGGTTAGGGCATTCCGCTCACAATTGTAAGGTTGTGAGTTCAACGCACTGTGGTCGATATAATCAACTTAATCCGTTTGTCTGTCCCTGTTTGTCCCCTCTGTGTTTAGCCCCTTGTGGGTAGTAAAGAAATAGGTATTTCGTCTGTCTACACGTTCTGAGTTCAAATTCCGCCGAGGTCGATTTTACCTTTCATCCTTTCGGGGTCGATTAAATAAGTACCAGTTACGCACTGGGTCGATACTATCGACTTAATCCCTTTGTCTGTCCTTGTTTGTCCCCTCTGTGTTTAGCCCCTTGTGGGTAGTAAAGAAATAAGATACTGAGGTTTGATGTAAACAACTAACCATCCCACGCCACCCCACCCCGTCTTCAGTCCCACCCTAAAATTGCTGGCCTTGTGCCAAAATTTGAAAAACAATTATAATACTGGTTATTTTTCATGGCAGCGGTCTCTTTGTTACAGTGACTAGTACTACTATTTTGCTGCTGCTGCTGCTGCTACTACTACTACTACTACTAAACTACAACTGCTGCCGCTGCTCATACTGCTACTACTATTACAGTTACAACAATGCTATGACTACTGCTGCCGCTACAACAGCTGCTGCTGCTGCTCTTGTTGTTGCTGCTGTATAAATCATAATAACGATATTACTACTACTGTTGCTGATGTTGCTGCTGCTGCTGCTGCTACTGCCCTATTAACCATAATAATGATAATACTGCTGCTGTTAGTGTTGCTGGTGTTGTCGGCCGGTCGTCGTTTGTTGGTAATTGTTGTTATGAGGTAATTAGTGGAGTTGACTCGTTAACCGAATTCAAATGACGCTGCTCGCTCGCACCGCGCATTGAGGTACATCACACTGACACGTGTCATACACAAATAAACGGCACCTCACATCGCACGCTCGCAAACACACAAACACACACACACAGATAGATAGACAGACAAACAGATAGGTAGATAGACAAGCAGACAAACAGGTAGATAGATAGAGAGAGTGAGAGAGAGAAAGAGAGAGAGAGGTATATATATTGTGTGGTAAGAGGCTTCCTGGTCAACCACATGGTTCTGGGTTCAGTCTCACTGCGTGGTACTTTGTGTAAATGCTTTCTACAAACCCTGGGACGACCAAAGCCTTGCGAGTGGATTTGGAAACTGAATGTAGCCCATCATTCGTGTGTGTGTGCGTGAGGGGGGTGTTAGTGGGTATGTCAATGAATGAATGTGGTGCTTAATCCTCCATTTTCAGAGTGCCATTGAAAACCAGGCCAAATACAGGTATATCAAATACCATACAACATAATAGTCTTGATGTATTATCATCGTCTCCGCCTCTAGAGGATGTGTTGTAATTACGAAATGGCAACTGAGAACAGCCCCATATAAGAAAGGGAGCTAATCTCAAAGATTAGCTTAGCCTTCGGTAAGGATGCGTTTTCTTCTAGCATCCCGGATTATTCATACGCAAATGTTTATACGTGTACAGAAAAAAAAATCAAACATAAATGGCCACAGCTCGTGAGCTGAAACTAGATAAAATATAAAAAATATAAATATTTGATAGCTGGACATATGTACAAAATTGACCCCCAAAGACTTTGCTCCAGCATGACCTTAACCTAAAGCGCTGAAGAACGGTAGATATTAAGGATTGATAACGAAGAATAAGAGGAGGAAGAACCTCTAGGGATTACAATAAATATTTATCCTGTCAGCGATATCTTCACAGACTGATGTCCGGGTTTTGAGGAATCAATTAGCACCAAGTAAGGATTGTTCGAGATTCTCATGAAGATCTTTTACACTCAGAGAGTTTTGCGGAGTTTGTTGTATTCTAGTTTCCACCAAATGCGTCCAATTATAAACTGAAACTAAAAGCTATTACCTTGCTTTGTATTACCTCCCCTGAAGACGACGTGAATGCGTCTCAACTTGAAGCGATTACTACTGAGAAAGCACGTCGTCGACTCGCTGCCGAGACCCACGCGTTATTGTTCCGATATCAAATTAAAATGCATAACAGTTCCCACTTTTAAGTTGGTGATATTTTTGTTATCACTACTACGGACTATTGTCCTATATATTTATACATTTATAGCATGCTCTACAAAGCAAATTACAATTGTTATTCAAAGATATATTTCAGTTTAATAAGCTGACCGCGTGTGTACCGATTTTTTTCCTCTGTCTTCCCTTCTCTGGATCTTTCCTTCTCCTGTGTTTCCGACGAAGAGCTCCGCTCGACACGTTAAGCCCTCCTTCTTTCCTTCTTTCCTGAGCGTCCAATAATACTATATTTGTTCCACGTCCTCGCGTTGTTGTGTTTTTTTTTTGTGCTTTCTTGTTTGGATTAACTTTATATATATATATATTATATATATATATATTATATATATATATTATATATATCTATATATATATATATATATATATATATATATATATATATATATATATATATATATATAGTGGTTAGAGGATAGAGCTTACGATTGAGAGGTTGTGTGTTCGATTCCCGGACCGGGCTGTGTGTTGTTCTTGAGCAAGACGCGTTATTTCACGTTGCACGAGTTCACTCAGCTGTAGAAATGAGTTGTGACATCACTGGTGCCAAGCTGTATCGGCCCCTTTGCCTTTTCCTTGGATAACATCAGTGGTGTGGAGAGGGGAGGTTGGTATGCATATATATATATATAATATATATATATAGAGAGAGAGAGAGAGAGAGAGAGAGAGAGATAATAGATACATACATCTGTGTGTTTGGTGTTGTGTGTGGTGTGTGTATGTGACTGTATGTGTGTGTGCGTGTGTATGCCTCTGTGTGTGTATGTATATCACACATACGCGAGTAGAAAAATATGCGCTTTGCACTTCCAGTTGATATGGATCAAACCAGCGGATCTAAAGTTGTTGTTACGCATGCGCTAACCTGCCAATTAATGACTGATGACAGCAGCTGAGCTGAAGGGAAACCGAAATTGGTGAACGTTGGGATGGGTGGATGTTGATGGGGTGCGATGGTGGGGAGGGATGGTGGTTGAGGAGGGTCGGTAGTCATCGTTGTGGTGGTGGTGGTGGTTGCGGAGTTGTTTCATGTTGGTGGGGAGGGGCAGTGATAGACGGGATGTTCGTCGTAGTGGTGGCGGTGGTAGTGGTAGTAGTGGTAGTAGTAGCTGTGATGGTGCGGTAGTGGTGGTAGTGGTGGTGATGGCGGCGTTGGTTCTGCTGGTGGTGCTGGTGGTAGTGATACTGGTGGTGACAGTGGTGGAGGTTCTGGTAGGGCTGGTATTCATGGTGACTGGTGGCAGCGGTAGTGGTGTCGATGGTGGTGGTGGTGGTGGTGGTGGCGGTGATGGTTGTGGTGCTAGTCTTGGTGGTGGTGGTTTCGTTGGTGGTGGTAGTGGTGGCGGTGGTTTCGTTGGTGGTGGTGGTTGTGCCGCTGCTGATTAGGTTTGTGGTGATGGTGCTGGTGATGGTGCTGGTGATGTTGATGGCGATGGTGGAAGCAGTTGCGGTTGTAGTTTTGGCGGCGGTGGTGGTGGTGGTGGTGGTGGAAGAGGCCGGTGAAGGCGGTTTTGGTTGCAGTCTTGACATGATGTAAGACTTGAGGGGGGGGGGAAGACAGAAACTATTTCTAGTCTCTTTATTAAACGGAATGTTTGACGCCAATTAGCAGATCATTGTTATTGGCGGCAGCCATCACTGCACGCTAAGTTCTGATTGTTTGTATCTGATGCCCATCCACCCACCTTCTTCCCAGCACCATCACCTTTATCCCATTCGCCACACCCCTCTACCAACAACATCTCTACTGCAACCCCCACCGTCACTATCATACCACCAACATCCGCATCACCACCAGACACACTAAATACCGATATCAACACGAAGAAGATGCTAGATATAGCAGTTACTTCTTCCTCAAATCATATTTCGTCTTAAAAGTAAATAAATCCATTTCATAATATAGTCCCAGATGTACAGCTTTGCATTCCACACCTGCCAACAAGTAAATGTGATGGTCACGTTTAGAATGCTTTTCATCATAAGATCACTCAGTTGATATAAACCCAGAGTGAAACGTCATACAGAGTCCCAGATAGCCAAGAGTCAAAACAACGATGTGGTGGTCATGGATAGAAAGCATTTGATCACAAGTCTGGCTGATCAGCATTGACTTGGAATTAAATAAAACGTTTTTGAGTTTTAACTTTGACCCAACATTATAGATTTGAGACAAAGTGTAATCCACCTAATAGGCCCCTGTACGATTACTGGTACCTTTTTTTTCAACACTTGTAGAAGGATAAAAACCAATATTGATCTATGTAGGCCACTATTCATTATTATTATTATTAAAAGAGAAAAAAAGAAAGTGAGAAAGAAAGAAAAAAAGAAAGAGAGAGAGAAAGAAAGAAACAAAGAACGAAAGAAAGAAAGAAAGAGAGAAAAAAAGAAAGATATCATTCTTATTATTAAAGCTATGGGTTGGCAGAATCGGTAGCATGCTCGACGAAATGTTTCGCGGTATTTCGTCTGACGCTAGGTTCTGAGTTCAAATTCTGCCGAGGTCGACATTGACTTTCAATCTTCAGTTGCATATTTGTGTGAATAAAATCAGTTTTCTTTGAAACAGAATAAAAAGTCCGTCTTTATTTCTTCTGTTGCTGATGTCTCAAATTTAGGTTAAATCAGTATTTCTCAAAGGGGAGCTCTATGGGACGGTCGGAGAAGTTGTTTTGAGAAAATTTGGTTTAAATTTTTGACAACTCAGCACCGTCCACTGGACGGAGGAGGGGGGGGGGGCTTTTGCTCGTATCCATATATATATATATATATATAAAAGAATAAATGTTTTATATATAAAGAACGTGAAATACAGGAAGTGACAAACACGGAACACAGACAAATCATTCGAAGCCTTCAATCTTCAGTCAGACACCGAATCATCATAGCAAATTTCGGCTGTTCAATTCTGATATTTGCTCCAAATCGGCCAGCCCCAAGAAAAAAAACTAAGCTGTAAGCATTAGATTTCTTGGTAGAAGACAAGAATGTAAACGCACGAGACGGATGTAAATACGAGAGACGAAAACGAAATTGAAAACGGTAACGGTTAAACAAAATATAATATAAAGGTGGTTGTCATACGACTTTACACCAAATGAGACAAAACAACAAACATAGCAGCAGGCGTAGAAATAATTACCTTTTCGGTAGAGGGGACAAATACAGATGTTGGCGAGATACGATCGCCAACGAAATGGTGGAGAAGCAGCAGGTTATATATATATAGATAGATAGATAGATAGATATATAGATAGATATATATATACATATATACATATATATATATATGTAGAGAGAGAGGGGAGAGAGAATGAGGGAGAGATGGATATATATATATATCTTCCACATGTGCGAAGTAGTAGTGGTAGTAGTAGTAGTAGTAGTAGTAGTAGTAGTAGTAGTAGTAGTGATGGCGATGGTGGTGATGGTAGTAGCTTTTTCTGTTGTTGTTAAAATATTTCATAAGCTAGCGGTGGTGGTGGTCGTTGTCGTCGTCGTTGTTATCGCCGTCGTCGTGGCAGCGGTAACGACGTCGGTTGCGGCGGCGGCGGCCGGTGGTAATTGTGGTGCAGATGGTCTCCGCATTGTTAACCATCAATCATTTAATAAGATTGAGGCCCTGAATCCCGTTCATTAAGGATCCAATTAAGATCAGTTATATTTCTAAAAATGGTGATATTTTCGACTCACACTAACTGCATCACCACCACCACCACCACCATCACCACCACCCATCACTCACCGCACAAAACTGTCAATGCTTCGTATTATAATGACCCCTACCTATCCACTACCCTTATCATCAACACAACCACCACCACCACCGCGACCCCTACCACCGCCACGGCCACCACAACTATATCACGATTACGACCGCCACCACCGCAACAACCATCATCACCACCACCACCACAACCATCACCACTACTACCTTCACCATCTCTAGTTCTCATTCACAGCGTAAGTAACACCGTCGCTGCCTCACGCCAAAGCCTTCCTCATGGCCACCACCACCGTCGCTATTACTGCTTATATGGAGAGTCTATGTGGTCGGCGGGTACTAAAAAGGGTAACCATACCTGCTTCAAATCGCGCCCGATCGTCATGGAAACTGGGAAGGTACATAAACGATGGTGTAGGCCCAAGTTATCAGAAATAGCAAATGATGGCCACGGCTAGATTGTCATTAATCTTAGTTCTTATTTGATCAGAGTTCAACGGGAGCCGAAACAACCGCTACTGTCACTACCACCACCACCACCACAACGACGACGACCACCACCACCAACACTACTACCACTACCACTACTGCAGCTACCTTCACAACGTCATGAGTAACACCACTAACGCCACCTATCACCAAGACCAATATTTCTAACATTCCCACTCCGTGATCCTTTCTTTGAAAATGTCAAATTACTCAATTAAAGGGTTTACTTTTACCCCACACCCACCTCCCTCCACCTTCCACTCATTCCTCCCATCTCACTTCTCTCCTCTCTCTCCTCCCCTCTCCCTCCCCTTTCCACTCATTCCTTTCCTCCCATGTCTCCCTCTCTCTTCTCTCTCCCCTCCCACCATCTTCCACTCATTTCTTACCTCTCACTTCACCTCTATTGCCCGCCCCCACATCTTTTCTCCCTCCCCCCATTTCTGCCTTGTCGGGTGTTCGAAAATTAGTGTCTCTTTTTCTCTCCCTCACAGTAAAGGTCCCAGCTTCCGCCATATTCCTATTGCTCATCATTCCTATTTGCTTTTGGTCAACAATAAATTATCTTATATGCCTCCATTTAATACCACGTCATCTCCCTCTCCCCTTCTCTCTCTTTCTCTCTCTCTTCCCTCTTCCCCATCCGTCTGTCATAAGAGTCTCCAGTGGTCTTTGAAGAATTTCTTCTTCATCCGAGGCTTCACTCTTCTGCCTAATGCGCCCCTCCCTCCCTTACCAATCTTCCCCGCTACAAGCGTCACACTATAAAATGTCTTTCGTTAATTCAAATCCTGGAGTTATACCAATAATAATGTTCTTATGAGCTACAAAAAGAGAGTGAGAGAGAGAGAGAGAGGGAGAAAGAGAAAGAAAGAGAGAGAGAAAGGGAGGAAGAATTCTTCCCTCACTTGACAATCGGAAATAATAATGATGATGATGATGTTAACAATAATAACGATAATGCTGATGATGATAATAATAATAATAATAATAATAATAATAATAATAATAATAATAATAATAATGATAATAATAATGATGATGATGATGATGATGATGAAGCGGAAGAGGAGGTAAAGGATGGCGTCAGTGGTGGTGGTAGTGGTGGTGGGGTGGTGGTGGTGCTGCTGCTGCTGCTGATGTTAGTGATGATGGTGGTGATACTTGTGGGTGATAGTAACAAGAATGATGATGACGATAATGAGGAGGAAGATGAGGTCGATAACGACGGCGACAACGTTTGACGGCGACGACGGCGATGATGGTGACGATTTTATTTGTCACAGGGGTGCTCGCATGATGAGGCTATTAAGAGGACAGGTTATGTACAGTGTGGAGGCACACGAATTCGGATGAAGAAAGAAAACAAGAAATAAAAGAAAGTGTAAATAGCATAAAAACACATGAACAAATTGCTGTTACGTCCTCGCTCATACAGACGGAGTTCATATTTGTTGGACAACAGGAACAACATATTTATAAAACAACGGCTGACAAAAAATGGTATTACAGGATGTAGTCCATGTACAGAGATAGATTATCGAATCAGAGATACGACGAAAAGGTATATACAATACAATGCATATAAGACTATATATGATACATTTATATAAAATGCATATAAAACTATATATGATACATTTATATAAAATGCATTCACGACAGATATCGCTATTATAAACAGAGGGTTTCATTGTGTAATATACATATATGTGCATGATGGCTGTATACATACACAAACGCATACACACACACACACAGATCTATTTATCTATCTATTTATCCATCTATCTATCTATAGAGACAGACATATAGATAGATAGATAGATAGATAGATAGTAGATAGATAGATAGATAGATAGATAGATAGATAGATAGATAGATAGATAGATAGATAGATAGATAGATAGATAGATGTGTATGTATGAAAAATATTAATGATATCTGGCTCCCGCGGTTAATTCGGATCAATAAACAATTTTCGATATGCCAAATCATCATTACCTGCCGGCTGTCGTCAGGGCAGCTGGTCTGTGTCCTGCTTCCAGAAGCCGGATTGCTACATTGTACAATCATATCTGTTCGGTAGCCAGAGCGACTGGCAATCAGAACATGTTTAATATCACACGTTCAAGTCTATCAAGAATAACATCTCGCATCTTCCCGGTATGCATTAACTCTATAGGCTCTACTTTGAACACATCATGCGTTGAAATGAATTCTACTAGGTATTCTCTGCAGAAATTGCGGTGATCAACATTCTGAAGGAATTTGAGACTGTGACAGACGCAAAAATTAAACAAGAGAAAGCAGTGGGCATGCTGCTTGCAAAACCATGTCGTCAAACAGCTTCTTGGAGTTATTCAATTGAAGAACCGGTTAAATTGCTTGCGATCTGCTTTGATCTGTTTCTCTATTTGGATAGGAACTGGGACGAATTTCTACGAGCAGTGTGGTCATTGTCAGACAGAAATGGGCCGAGAGGAAGCGAACCTTGAAATACCATACAGAAGTAGCAAATACCGATATCGCTTTTGTGCTCCGTTCCTTCTTAACAGTCATACCCATGTATATAGTGTGCTTGTGCATAGATCTATGCCAACTGGTAGTCGGGTTTTAGTTAGATTTAACCTTACTAGGAAACAAGACTATTTATACAAATAGATAATAAAGGAAACAGCTAATTAAAATTGCTACATATATTAGGTTTCACGTTTCATACACTTGTCAAATTCCTCGGTGTTGCAGAGATAAATTCTCACAACACATTGAGACTAGTTTGAGTAATAAGAAATTTCCCAGACTGATGAAATGAGGTGTTATTTTTCTATAAATTGACAGAAAGAAATTGACCGAAAAAATAAATAATTTCGTTCCCTCGATTTATAGAAAAATGACACCTCGTCTCATCTCTTCCAATGAAATTTATGATAACCTAATCTATTATAAACAGTGGAAAGGTTTGTAGAATGTTTTTTTCCTTCACTGATGAATACGAACTGTATGTGAAACATGAGACGTAATGTCTGCATCAATGTTAATTAGATATGTAATTAAATATCTACTAGTATAGATTGGCTAGGACTTCAGTATGGTTAAATGGATGAGTGCGTGTTTATCTGAATGACCGTATTTTGTCAATATAGAAGCAAAATGGAGAAAGTTGTAGTAGTCAGGATGTGTTTAAAATATGGATGATTGTGTATACTGCAACATATAACTAAAATATATTTATATTCTTTTATTCTTTTATTTGTTTCAGTCATTTGACTGCGGCCATGCTGGAACACCGCCTTTAGTCGAGCAAATCGACCCCAGCACTTATTCTATAGGTCTCTCTTGCCGAACCGCTAAGTTACGTGGAGGTAAACACACCAGCATCGGTTGTCAAGCGATGTTGGGAGGACAAACACAAACGCGCAAACATATACATACATATATATATACATATTTATATATACGACGGGCTTCTTTCAGTTTCCGTTTATCAAATTCCTTCACAAGGCTTTGGTCGGTCCCAGGCTATAGTAGAAGGTGCTACGCAGTGGGACTGAACCCAGAACCATGTGGTTGGTAAGCAAGCTACTTTTATTCATATAATTTGCCACAAGGGCATTACACCGATATAGCTGCCGGCTGGACGTTTACATTAATGAGACGAAATGAAAAATATATGAATGAATGAATGTGGTGTTTCGTCTTCCGTTTTTACTGTTTCAGCTCAAATCATTGTCTTTTATTATTCCGACTTTCATAAAATAAATACTTTCAGCTTTTTGCACAAGGCCAGCAATTTCGGAAACGAGGAAAGTCGATATCACCGACTCCAGTGCTCAACCGGTACGTTTATTATCGACTCTGAACGGATTAATAGCAAAGTCGACCTCGGTGGTATTTGAACTCAGAACATAAAAACGGACGAAATGCTGCAGAACATTTTGTTCGGTGCGCCAAGGAATCTACCGGCTCACCACCTATCGAGAGTCACCAAATAATACTGATATCCTTCGTATCAACTAAGTCCTCGCCTCAAAACTGATATAAAAAAAATAATAAATGCGCCCTTTTTAAAGGCTAGCCTGGGTCATGGGTCCGCTTTCTCGGTTTCTATGGCGTATGTGTTCCCCAGCTGGACAGGACGTCAGTCCATCGCAGCGTTACTCATTTTTGCCAGCCGAGTGGATTGGAACAACGTGAAATGAAGTGTTTTGCTCAAGAACACAACGTGTCGCCCAGTCCAGGAATCGAAACCACAATCTTACGATCATGATTGTGTGACACCCTAACCACTAAACCACGCGCCTCCACTAATAATAATAATAATAATAATAATAATAGTAGTAGTAGTAGTAGTAGTAGTAGTAGTTAGTAATATTAATGACAATAAGAAGCAGTCATTGTAAACTAAAACAAGATCTCATTTGTTCGTAAATAGTGGAGAGAACAAAACCTCAATAAATGTCCGTCATTCCTGGCTTTGTTCTTCCCAATCTTTTCATCGTCGCCATACAATTAACAGTGGGAATTTCCACACAAATTAGATAGATTTTCTTTCAACGAACGTACTAATAAATTACTAAAGGTTTATGGCAGTTATTGTCGGTGTGTGCCGTTACATGGTGTGGTCCGTGTGTGGTGGTGGCAGTGATGGTGGTGGTGGTGGAGGGGGGGGGGTGATGCGGTTGTGTTTATAATGAGGCGGTGATGATGGAGAGGTCATATTTATAAATCTTGTTACGCAAGCTATATTTAAATTCAGAGGCGAATTACCTGTTCGTGTTAGTAGAGATTATAATGTTCACGATACACACACATATTTGCACACACACACACCACACACAACACACACTCACACACATATATATATATATATATATATATATATATATATATATATTATATGTGTGTATATATATATATATATACATAACGGGAAGGTTTACGAAAATAAACAAAAGACGAAGACAGGTGGAGTACAAACAAACAATGTATTAGTATGGCGATTAGTATGGCGCTCAGGAATTTAAATAAAACAAGTCTTTTACGTTTCGAGCCTACGCTCTTCGACAGAAAGATACACAGAAAAGAAACAAGGAGAGAAACAAGGAGAGAAAAAAATTGCGTGTAGGGGCTAACGATCCAACATCATACATACACACACACACAACACACACACACACACACACACACACACACACACACACACACCACACACACACATATATATATATATATATATAACAAAAGAGGAGGTGTGTATCTACGTAGGAAAATATATAGGAAAATGTGTTGTTGAAAATGCACCTAAATTTGTTAATTTGGTTACGTACATAAATTAAATTAAAATTTCTGTTCTACTGAACTGAGTAATGATACTTCCATCAGAAGGATACTTGTTCGGACGAAGGTTACAATGAAGGAAGGAAGTCGTTTGACTATGGCCATACTGGAGCACCGCCATTGGTGGAACAAATCGAACCCAGGACATATTGTTTGTAATCCTAGTACTTATTCTACCGGTCTCGATTGCCGAACCGCTAAGTTGTCAAGCGATGTTGGGGGGACGAACACAGACACACAAGCATACACACAACCACACACATATATATATATATATATACACATATGCACACACACACACATATATATACATATATATATATATATATATATATATATATATATATATATATATATATATATTATATATATAGTATATATATATACACATATATGAAGGCGGTGAGCTGGCAGAAACGTTAGCACGCCGAGCGAAATGCGTAGCCGTATTTCGTCCGCCGTTACGTTCTGAGTTCAAATTCCGCTGAGGTCGACTTTGCCTTTCATCCTTTCGGGGTCGATAAATAAAGTACCAGTTACGCACTGGGGTCGATATAATCGACTTAATAATTATGTCTGTCCTTGTTTGTCCCCTCTATGTTTAGCCCTTTGTGGGCAGTAAAGAAATATATATATATACACATATATACGACGGGCTTCTTTCAGTTTACATCTACCAAATCCACTCACAAGGTTTTGGTCGGCCAGAGGCTATATTAGAAGACACTTGCCCAAGGTGCCACGCAGTGGGACTGAACCCGGAACCATGCGGTTGGTAAGCAAGCTACTTACCACACAGCCACTCCTTACACAAATGCATATACTCACAAACACACACGTTACGGAAATAAACATAAATATTGGCAAAAGGAAATAACATAAGCATGATGTCAAACACGCAAGAAGAAAAATACCTCAGCCACCACCAGCACCATGCAAGTTTCAACAGAAAAGGGAAGTTTAAAGAAGAAAGCAAAACACATAAGAGGAAATAATAATAATAATAATGATAATAATAATAATAATAATAATAATAATAATGATGATGATGATGATAATAATAATAAAATGCAACAGTACTTAAGAGAAACACGACAGAATTTGGAAAACTTGCCCCGACCCCACGGCGAGAGAAATGAAGAGAAACCGAATCGGAATAGCTCTTGTAAGAAGTTGATTTGTTGGGTGATGGCGGTTTTCGCCGGAGATGGGGATCAGGAAAACAGAGTGAAGTTTGATGGTGGGGGATAAAAAAAATACCTATACTTACATTCATGCACACACATACGCACACACACTTATTTATATATATATATACATATATATATGTACACATATATTCTAATTTGTATAATTTTTTTATTCACGAATGGGATTCCAGTCGCCCGAACCCAGACTAAAAGACATAAAAAAGCTAGCATATAAGCAATCATCTTATATATATATGTGTGTGTGTGTGTGTGTGTGTATGTATATATATATACATATATATGTATATACATATATAAATATATACATATATATATAAATATATATATATATATATATAGAGAGAGAGAGAGAGAGTGAAAGAGAAGATTACATATATATATACCCATACATATATATTTACATAGGCAATATGTATATATAAGAATATATCATACAAAGGGATGTATATATGTATATACATTTGTGTGCGCGAATGTGTTGCATGTACACATCCATACCATGGTATCATACCTATATATATATATATATATAAATATATATATATTATATATCATATATATACGCCCATGCATACCACACACGTCACATATATGTCCTGTATGTTTGTATATATATATATATCAAAACAGGGAATTTGCAAAAAAATACGCAACGTATACGACATCAAGAAGAAAAGGAACTCCAAATCACGAACGAACAAAAATACTGTCAAATTTTTGGTGAAGGTGACTCCATCTTTACCAGTGGAGCCATCTTGATGAGGGTGGGTGGAGGGGAGGAGATGTCAGCCCAAATGTCATAAATGATAAGGGGAGTTTTGATGGACCTTCCCGCAACCCGAGTGTTTCAGTCGATCGTCGCGGGAAACGCATGCACACGCAATGTTCACACACTCAGACACAACACAAACTACGCATACACATACCATAATCTATGCATGTAGATATGTATATACACGTAAACATACATATATGCATGCTTGTGCACAAACATATGCGCAATGCATCTCTACATAATATATATATATATATATAATATTATATATATATATATATAATATATATATATATGTATGTATGTATGTATGTATAGATAGATAGATAGATAGATAGATAGATAGATAGCATAGATAGATAGATTGATAGATAGATAGATAGATAGATAGATAGATAAATAGATAGATGATACTCTCTTTAACTCTCTTTTACTGTTTCAGTCATTTCACAGCGGCCATGCTGAAGCACCGCCTTTAGTCGAGCAAATCGACCCCAGGGCTTATTCTTTGTAAGCCTAGTACTTACTCTATCGGCTTTTTTTTGCCGAACTGCTAAGTTACAGGGACGTAAACACACATATATATACATATATGCATATATATATGCATATATATACATATATACATATATACGAGGGGCTTCTTTCAGTTTTCATCTACCAAATCCACTCACAAGGCTTTGGTTGGCCAGAGGCTATAGTAGAAGACGCTTGCACTTGCCCTTGTGGTTGGTATGCAAGCTACTTAGCACACAGCCACGGAGATAAATTATATCTATACATCGCTATAAATATATATTTATATATATCCATATATATAAATATATATATAAATACAACTCTCAAGCAATTTGTAACAATATAATTAATAATACACTGCTGAAAGTTGATGTTAAGGTTTAACTTCCCGTTTCTCGCATTGAAACTTCCACTAATGTAAAATCAATTATTTAAAACGAAAGGAAGCAGCCATCACTTGAACGTGACGTTTCGCGACTTCAGACAAAAGAGTTCTGCAAAAAAAAGGGAAAGAAAGAAAATGTAATAAGAATATTAATAGTGGTGGTAGTAGAGGTTCTCTTAAGTCACGCATCAACACACACGTTTTTGCCGTATATTGTATCGAGCTGGGGTAAGTCGGTGAGCTGGCAGAAACTTTAGCACTCCGGGCGAAATGCTTAGCGGTATTTCGTGTGCCGCTACGTTCTGAGTTCAAATTCCATCGAGGTTGACTCTGCCTTTCATCCTTTCAGGGTCGATAAATTAAGTACCAGTTACGCACTGGGATCGATGTAATCGACTTAATCTCTCTGTTTGTCCCCTCTATGTTTGGCATGTTTGCCCTCT
>NW_021835333.1:52500-57105 GCF_006345805.1 Octopus sinensis | reverse complement strand
CGCCTCTAGGTGTAGTGTCGAGGAACATAAACACTTTGGTATTTGTGGCTATCATACCAAGAGTTGGCCTTCCCTATTTTCTTCTTAGTCCTTTCAATAGTGTTCCATGACTTGCTCCTATAAAGTGGGCAAATCCTATTCCTATCATTATATAAGATAGTATCAAATTTCTTCATGGCTCCTTTGTATACTCTGATCCTTTCTTTGTGGCTGTAACATGAGAACTGCATGCGGTGAACGAAATGTTGTATGTGTCTTTTTAACTCTGTAGGCTCGCACATACGGGACACGTTTCGCATTATTCTGACGAGGTCTGCCATCAAAATATTGAATTTGGCATTGTGTGCGATAGCTGAGTTCCGGTAGATCAAGTATTTGGAGGCCATAGGTTTGGCATAGTACGAATGAAGGATTCGGGTTTTATTATTCTCAGTTTCCAGCCAGAGTTCTTGTCTAGTACTGGTAGTCTATGGTTAGGGTGTTTAGTGGGGTATAGCTATTTGCTGAATGTTCTCCATAGTATTAGTTTCTATTTCTATTTCAAGAGTACTCTCTTGTGGGGGTGCCTTTACCACTATGTTTATATCATCAACATAGTGAGAGTACATGTTCACGAGTATGGAGTTCTGTGTCAGGCGTTCCTTAAGCCTTCTGTCCCACCATACCATGAAAAGGTTGGCCGCATCACCGGCGATACTAACGCTGATGGCTGCCCCCCTCGTCGTGGGCATATATTTTGTTGTTAAACTTAAACGTGTGGCTTTTTAGGGTAACTCTTATACTAGCTCCTAGTGCAAGTGCGATCATTTTCTTTACCTGATGGACATTTGAAGGGGTCCGTATTGCTCTAGTCCATCCGCTCCATCTCTCTATATGGATCTTCCTGGCCATAGAAGTAATTGTGGGTAGTCTACCTCTTAAACGTCTACTGGGGCAGAAACTACTAAGATCATGTTTATCTAGGTATTCGTTGTCATATGTCAGCCTAAGTAGGAGGCCCAGTTCCATTACGGAACTCCACCTCGCTCTCGTTGATCATCTCCACGCACTTCTCCACCGCAAAACCCACGTCGATCGATGGGTATAGGGATACCACATCCATGCTACCCACCATACATCCTGTCAGGTCGCAAGTGTTGTTACAGTCGTTGATCCTGATGAGGTCACAGGAGTGTGACGAAAGAACTCTGGCCGAAATAAGATTAAGAGAATGTAAAATGAATAACGCCTGAGGAAAGTAACACCAAATATATGCGTTTTGTATTGGGTAAACTACCAAATATATGGCTTTTATTGCTAAACTGGCAAAATGACCATTCCTAAATACAACAATATCCGTTTCAACACACGATTTCACATCAAAAATCTTGCAAAACAAATATATAAACTTTCTTCTGTTTTACCATTTTCTTCGACCGGCTATACTCCGGGTGGGTCTATCTTATTTCCGCACATGTCTACTAGTCTCTTGTATGTTTCTTTATCGACCACAATGGCCTTTAAATTTTCTGAGTATACATCCCTTGGCAACTTCACTCTTATGATCTGTTGAAATTTCACAATTCTTCTTTCCATCTCCTTGTTTTTTGGCATAAGTTACGAAGTACCACTTGTTCTGTCCTCCTCTAGGTTTTCTCCTTTCTACTTTTTCTATCTCTATTATTATATATGCCTCCATATCATACCCTCCTCCGTTTCTGAAACCTTCTCCTTCTCTGTCTCTACTGTGAACAATGTCTCTACCTCACCCTCATGTAGTTGCGCTCCTGAATCTTTCTCTTTTGCCAAATCAACTGACCTCTTCAACCATGCTTCTTCCTTCTGTAACTCATTCGCACACACCTTCCCAATTATTTTTCCACTTTCTCTCTCCACCACACTTTTGTCTTCCTTCCTTCTGGTCGCATCTTTCCTTTCCATCTTTTTTTTTTCTGGTTACCTGGCGGCGGGCTCACTCTTCCGGCAAAAGTACCTACTCCTCTGATATTATTGCCTCTGTTGCGTGCTTGATTGCCTCTTCTTCTGACATGAAGCACACATCCACGACTTAACTTCAAAAATAACGCTTTCAACTACAAAAACTGCTACTTTACTCTGATTTTTTTATTAGCCACAGGGCCCAAAATAGAGCGGGTCAAACAAGGACAGACAAGACACCACAGAGGGGACAATACATAGAACGAATATGATGAGATGATTATACAATAATGGGGTTATGAATGGCTGCATGCGCCCCTCATCACATGCATTACCATTAAACTTTTTAAACTGTCCGTTTTTATCATATATTTAACTAATAATTAATTATCGTCTACCATTACAATTATTTGAACAGTTATATACGTTCTCTAAAAATGTTCTTCTATTTTCCGATATTATTAAACATAACAAAAAAAAATTACTCTTCTTTTTTCCCTTTGTTCCTCCTTTTTCTTTTTTTTCCTGTCAATTTAACATACTTATTTACTTTTTAGTGATATTTCATTAGTGGTTCGATATCTACTAAATCCACTACTTGTGGCAATTCTTTGAATTCCACCCTTATTCCTGAAGGGTCGATGTAGTCTTTTATAACTTTCCTCTTCAATTACTATCGCCTTCATGTCCTCTGCATATATGTATGCTGGTATTTTTACCCTTACTATTTGGTTGAACTTAAGTATTTTCTTCTCGTAGGTTACGTAATACCATAATACCCCGTTCCCTCTAATTTTCTCTCCTTTATTTTGGCTTTTCTGTTCTCTATTTTCCTCCTCCACTCTAAACAGTCTCTCTAATTCTTCTTCGGCCGGCTGAATTTCCGAATCCTTTTCTACCGAAGCAACTGGTATCTTTACTTGTAGCTCCACTTTCTCTCTACTTTCTTTGTCTGTCGGCCTTTTGTCTTTCGATGGAAAGCGCACATCCTCGGTGGCATACTTCCTTCCTCTTGTTCTAAAAGTTGTCAACTTTTTAATATTTTTCAATACTTCTTCTATCTCCTCCACTGTCGCAATCTCTATCTTTCTTGTTGCAATTCTCATGCTTTTATACGTGACCGTTCGCTTCGTTATGCCGTTTATCAGCTCTACAGGTGGCGTCAACTTTAACGTCTCGCTCTCCTTCTCCAGCAACTTTTTGCATGCTTTCATTTTTTTGGGTTCTACTTTGATTTCGAATGTCTCCAACGTTTTTTCTTCGGCTCCTTTTCCAGTTGCAGCTGCATAACTGTGGCCGCCCGCTGGCGTTTTCTCCATTTTTCCCTGAATGGGAAAAAAATAACACAACAGCAATTAACAATATTAACAAACAGCAATAACGAACAATTAATTAACGCTCTACTCAACAAAAAAACACTCCGTCTTCCATAACTCAACTTCAAAAATAACGCTTTCAACTACAAAAACTGCTACTTTACTCTGAGTTTTTATTAGCCACAAGGGCCCAAAATAGAGTGGGACAAACAAGGACAGACAAGACACCACAGAGGGGACAATACATAGAACGAATATGATGAGATGATTATACAATAATGGGGTTATGAATGGTTGCATGCGTCCCTCATCACATGCATGATCCGTTTTTATCATATATTTAACTAGCAATTAATTATCGGTTACCATTACAATTATTTGAACCGTTATATACGTTCTCTAAAATTGTTCTACTATTTTCCGATATTATTAATTATAACAAAAACACTTACTCTTTCTTTTTCCCCTTTTTCCTTTCTTTTTTTTCCTGTCAATTTAACATATTTACTTTTTAGTAAATATTTCATTAGTGGTTCAATTTCTACTAAATCCACTACTGGTGGCAATTCTTTGAATTCCACCCTTACTCCTGGTGTGTCAATACTATATCCACACATTTCTTCCAGTTTCTTATAACTTTCCTTTTCGATCACTATCGCCTTCATATCTGCCTATATTGTATGATGGTACCTTTACTCTTACTACTTCATTAAACTTGAGTACTGCTACTCTACTCTGTCGACGTCTAAGACTTCTCCCTCTATAACTACGTATTAGGCTAGCCTACTTCATCGTCTGGGCGCGTCCACACATTATGGCTGAGGGAAAAATAACTTACGGTCTCCTTCTGCATACTAAATACAAATACTACTCTCTATTATTCTGATGCTTGCTATGAGGTATCGCAGTTATAGACATGTGGGAGATTAGACATGGGTTTTCGGTGCTAATGAAAGCATCAACAAGCACTAAACACTTGGATTAACAACTTATTCATCTGAAAGTATAAATACTACATTTGATGTATTACGTGTTCTTTTCGTTTGTCCATGAATATTGTGTGTGTGTGTATACATATATGCAATGTGTGTGTATATCGGCGAGCTGGCAGAAACGTTAGCACGCCGGGCGAAATGCTTAGCAGTATTTCGTCTGCCGTTACGTTCTGAGTTCAAATTCCGCCGAGGTCGACTTTGCCTTTCATCCTTTCGGGGTCGATAAATAAAGTACCAGTTACGCACTGGGGCCGATGTAATCGACTTAATCCGTTTGTCTGTCCTTGTTTGTCCCCTCTGTGTTTAGCCCCTTGTGGGCAATAAAGAAATATATATAGATATGTATCAATATAGATATATATACATCACATACGAAT